>NC_086099.1:106846072-107146491 GCF_963921235.1 Mobula hypostoma | reverse complement strand
CCTCTAAGGATAAATATGATGAAAGCCTTTCTAGCTCTGACTCCTTTCTCTACTGGCTGTCTGACAGATTCTGTATGGCAGTCAGAAAGTAACAATTCAGTAATTAACCATTAAGTGCTTCATGATCCTCTTATTGAGAGGGAAGAGGTTGCCAGGACCCAGTGGAACTTCATGCCACATAACAACTTTAAAGATGGCTTAAACTAGAGGATGTTGTTTGAAAATATTAGTACTCTGTTAGCATTGAACACTAATTGATGCAGTTGCTGCAGAAGTTCTGTTGCTGAGAAAAATAATGAAATACCCCATATGACATAATTTCGATGGGAAAAATGATAAACTACCATCTGGATCACGAGCTCCTGATGACCTTTCCAATCCCCTTTGCATTCAGTATGCTAACCATCAGAGACATCTGAGCATACACAGTGCATTCAGTTGTGGCCATCATCCTCTTTGATCATGAACCCAAACCTTGGTTGGTCCAAGCCTGATTTCTCCCTTCCCAGCTCCACTGGCTACAATACACATCCATATCAAGAACTATACAACCCCTACCCCCTGACAGAGACTCCAACCCTTGTCCCTAGCAGCTAGTGCAAAATATATATCATGACCCAACCAGATTCTCCAACCTCGAATTCCACTCCATGATTACAGAACACACAAAGTTCAGGTTTTAAGTGCACAGAGTGGGTAAGTCACAATCTATAAAACTTCTGTGGTGTAAATGTTTTCATATTTGAATTTAGCAATTAATGCTCCTTTCTAACATCACAAGGTTTCCATGACATATTAGATGTAATATTTGTATGCTTCTAATGGCTTTGGATGCTTCGAAACCCTTTAGAAATAACTCTGTTCTGCTTCTCACTGAAAAGTGCTCCAGCATCACAAACCCCACTTTCAGGAGGATTTACAAAGTCTAAGATATTCCTCAAAGCAGCCTGCCAATGTGCATCAATTAGCCACCAGTAATATTTCATATTTTCCTTTTCTAATTCATGTCATTTAAGTTCATATTTTGAAGATGAATTTTGGAATTAGTTTTAAATGTATAAAAGCTTCATCTGCATGATATAATTTATCATTGAACTCATACTCTCAGACCCAGCCTGTACGTTTATTTGCTCAGAATGCTGTGAGCCATGTTGGCCACTTGATGCTGGAAGCGAATGTAGAACAGGCAGGGATCTCTCAACCAGTCAGGTTGTCTTTGCGCACTCTGTAGCTTGCTCTATTCCAGTTCTGAAGTGAAGTAAATAGCAGATGCTGACAGTGGGAAGGCTGAGAGCATGCGGAAAGTGAAAAACAATGGGTAAAGTGAGATAGGATTTCAAATCCAAAGCAAAACCAGGGGCAGGTGCATCCATAAGTATGGTCTATCTTTTGGTTCTCAAGTTTCATTAGTTGGTGATAGCCATGTGACTGATAGTATTGCAATGGTTGCCATAAGATTGTAAACCAACACTTTATGCAATAAACATCTATCCTGATTGATGATTTGTTGCTACATGTACCAAACTTTCTGAATGGCAGAACAAGTATTCTAACATTCACTCTTGCTAAGAGGATAATTACAGTACCAACTTTTAAGTTCTGAAAAAAAAGGCATCTTGAGAATATTGCACATTAACACCACAGATTACCTATTGATGTTACCATTGCCATTTTTACATTACAATGCACATTTTATTAACATTAATTCTGACTTAAAATAGAATCTATATACAGGATTATATACATCAATGTGTGTGCAATGTCACTGTCTTGTAAAGAATGCTTGATGCAGTAACTATCCAAACGAGGAAAATGATTTAGTTTCACTTCCAGATATTTTGTTAATGATTTTATATGGACATTGATCCAGCTGCCAGAGAGAGTTCTCCATCTGCTCTGCTATGAATCTGGTTCAGATACCACTTTATAGGAAGAGTATGAAAATCCAAAGTACAGGAAGGATTCAGTAGAACATTTGCAAGGATGACAGATGTTATTTACATGAAAGGAATAAGGACTCTGTTCTTCTTAGAGGAGATAGGACTGAGAGAGGATTTGATAGAAACATTGATGACCATTAATGCTAGTAAAAGGCAATCAGAAAGCAATTTTCACTAATTTTTCCTTTAACTTGCTCTCTTCACATTCCCATTAACTAGCCATATACTGTCACTCACCTACGTGACACAAGGTAACTCATGGTGGCCAACTAACTTACCACTGCATGCCTTTGAGATATGAATGGAACTGAACACCCAAAGAAAGCCCACGCAACCACAGGGAGGTGCACGTAAGCACCACGTAGACAACATCAGACGTCCGGATTGAATCCAGTTACCTAAGTTTGTCAGGTAGCAGAGCTATGAGCTGAACTGCAAATGCTTCATAGCATCATGTTTTTTTAACATGTGATGCCTACAAATATTCATAAGTGTCTAAGTCCTAACCAGAGATTTGTAAGGTTCTAGCATGATCCAGAGGCAGAAGTAAATCAGTAAATCATAAACACAAGAGATTCTACGATGTTAGAAATGTTGCTTGGATTTCCAGCATCTGCAGATTTTCTCTTGTTTGTAACACACATAAAGTCAGGCAACATCTAAGGAGGGGAATAAACAGTCTGAATAAGTAGGTGGGAGGAAGATGAATTATTACAAGCTGGCAGAAGATAGGTGAAACCAAGTGAGTGTGAAATTGAAATCAGTACAGTCAGCAATGTTAGCAACATGTCTGTACTTGAAAGAAATTTAAGCTACTTCCACCCAAGGTATGAACTTGTGAATCATAAACCTAGATGAGGGGTTCACAGACCCCCTTGCTTAACGGTGTTAGTCCATAGCGTAAAAAAGGTTGCTAACCTCTGGCCTAGATAATTCATGTCTTCTTAATCACCTTATCATCTTTCCATTGTCACCATTAAGGCTTTGTGTCTAGATATTGTTGGGATAGCAGATCTCTAGATCTGATAGAAATCTATAAAATTATAACAGGATTAGGCAGACTAGATATTCTCGGTAGCTGGAGTGTCCAGAATCAGGAGTCACAGCTTTAGGGTAATGGCATTAAGTTTATGAAACAATTCTTTACCCAGAAATTGCTAAACCTGTGGAATTCTCTACCACAAAACTTTGACAAACTTCTATAGATGTACAGTGGAGAGTATCCTGACTGATTGCATCCTGGCCTGGTATAGAAATACCAATGCCCAAGAATGGAAAAGCCTATAAAAGGAGGTGGATACTGTGTTATTCTGTGCATACATAATAAAGAAATTCAGTTCCAGTGGGCAATGAGGGTGGTTCACCCCGGAACCAGAAGTGATGATGGTGAGCTGGTCACATACGCTCAGCGTTGAGTGGACTTGAGTAATAAAAATGTTCTAGCTTTTATTAAGAACAAACATAATATGGTGTCAGAAATCGGTGTGAGGTCTAAACATATAGAGTAAGTTTAACAGAGAGATGTTAAGTTCTGACAGAGAAAAGCTATTGATTGGAGAGCACAGTGTCCGAAGTTCACCAGATTCACCAAGAAATTCAGGTAAGAGGCTGAGAGTTCCTGTCATGGATAACCTAAGCAAGGGGCAGCACCTAAAGACACAGCTACTGATTGTAAAAAAGAAAGTACAGCCAATATTCGGTCTGAGTGCATGTGAAAAGCTCAACCTGGAGAAAAAAAGTTTTTGTAGCGGCTTCACAGACCAAAGAGGACCGCGCACCATTCGTGGAAGGGTATGCAGACATCTTTCAGGGGCTTGTATGTACACAAAATCACCAGTGTACAGAAAATTCATACAGATGAGACAGTGGCTTCTGTTGTCTATGCATATAGGGAAGTTCTGTTTGCACTTAGAGACAAACTCAATCAAAAACTAGCAGGGATGGAACAGGTAAACATCATACAGAAAACTGAAGAACCAACAGATTGGATAAATTCACTGGTCATTGTGCAAAAGAAAAATGGAGCATTGTGAATCTGACTAGACCCAAGAAATCTCAATAAAGCCATCAAGAGAGAATATTTTAAATTGCCAGCACAGGAGGAAATCATATGCTGGTTTGCAGGTGACGAGTAGTTTAGCAAACTCATTGTTTTGGCAGATGAAGTTTGATAAGGCAAGCTCGAGACTGAATACTTTTAACACACCACGGGGAAAATATTGCTTTCTCCGGCTAATGTATGGGATTCTGTTTGCAACACAAGTCAACTATAAAACCATCTACATGATCCCTGGTGTTGAGAACATGATGAATGACATCGTAGTTTGGAGTCCACCATGGATGAATATGGTGCACGACAGAGACAGGTGCATGATGTGACACAGAATGTCAATTAGAAATTAAATAAAGAGAAATATGAGTTTGGTGTTAAGACATGGATTTTCATAGATGTCATATTGGAAGAGGTCAGCCATTGAAAACATCAACAGGGCCCGATACAAGAAGGTGAAATGCTTCCAGGGGATGGTGACTTACCTGGCTGAATTCATCCCTCAACTGTCTATTGTGTCAGGTTACTCCCAGAACAGTGAAATGTGTGGATTTGGTCTCACAAGCAAGAAGATTTCCAGAGGCTGATAAGAGTCCAAACTGAAGTGCCCGTGCTTAAGTTTTATGATCAGGAAAGGTTAGTGAGGATCTTGGGTGATGGATCCTGGTAAGGCACTGGAGCAGTACTACCACATTAGCATTATGACACACGGCTCTTGGCTCCATCCCTCCCCCTCCTGTCTTCTCCTATCATTTTGGATCTCCCCCTCCCCCTCCAACTTTCAAATCTCTTACTCACTCTTCCTTCAGTTAGTCCTGATGAAGGGTCTCGACCTGAAACGTCGACTGTACCTCTTCCTAGAGCTGCTGCCTGGCCTGCTGCGTTCGCCAGCAACTTTGATGTGTGTTGCTTGAATTTCCAGCATCTGCAGAATTCCTGTTGTTTGCGTTTTTAAATTCTGCTCCCATGTCTTATGATCTTATAAGACCATAAGATATAGGAGTAGAATTAGGCCATTTGGCCCATTGAGTCTGCTCCACCATTTTACCATAGCTGATCTAATCTTCCTCTTGGCCCCAATCTCCTGCCTTCTCCCTATATCTCTTCATGCCCTGACCAATCAAGAATAAGTCAACCTTTGCCTTAAATATACATAAAGATTTAGTATCCACAGCTGCCCGTGGCAAACCATTCCATAGATTTATCACTCCCTGGCTGAAGAAATTCCTCCTCTTCTCCATTCTAAAAGGAGGCTCCTCTATTATGAGGCTGTGTCTTCTGGTCTTATACTCTCCTACCATAGGCAACATCCTCTCCACATCCACTATATCAAGGCATTTCACCATTCAATGGATTTCAATGAGGTCACTCCTCATTCTTCTGAATTCCAGTGAATACTGGTCCAGAGCTATCAGACTGTCTTCATATAACAAGCTATTCAATTTTGGAAACATTTTTGTGAACCCACATTCTTTCTAAGAAAAGGGGACCAAAACTGCTCACAATATTCGAAGTGAAGTCTCAGCAGTGCTTTAAGTCTCAATATTACATTATTGCTTTTATATTCTAATCTTCCTGAAATGAATGCTAACGTTGCATTTGCCTTCATCACCATCGATTCAATCTGAAAATTAACCTTCAGTGAATCTTGCAAGAGGACCCCCAAGTCCCTTTGCATCCCAGTTTTTGTATATTCTCTCCACTTAGAAAATAGTCAACCCTTTCGTTTCTTCTACCAAAGTGCATGACCACACACTTCCCGACACTGTATTCCATCTGCCATTTCTTTGCCCATTATCTTAATCTGTCTAAATCCTTCTGTAGCCTCAGAACTAGCTGTCCCTCCACCGACCTTCACATCATCTGCAAACTTTGCAACAAAGCCATCAATTCCATCATCCAAATCACTGACATATAGAGTAAAAAGAATCGGTCCCAACACAGACCCTATGAAACATCACTAGTTACTGGCAGCCAGCCAGAAAAGGCTCTCTTTATTCCCACGCTTTGCTTCCTGCCAATCAGCCACTGCTCTATCTGTCCTATAATACCTTTCCTGCAGTATCATGGGCTTGTAGTTTGTTAAGCAGCCTCATGCGTGGCACCTTGTCAAAGGCTTTCTGAAAATCCAAGCACACATCAACTGATGCTCCTTTAACTATCTGACTTCAAAGAATACCAACAGATTTGTCAGTCAAGGTTTTCCCTTAACTGGCCCATCGTTTCCTTTCTTCTGCTTCTCTCTCTTCTTGAACAGTGAAGTAACATTTGCAATTTTCTAGTCTTCCGGAACCATTCCAGAATCTAGTGATACTTCTAAGATCATTACTAATGCACGCACAATCTCATCAGCCACCGCTTTCGGAACTCTGGGGTGTACACCATCTGGTCCATATAACATATAACTATATAAAAATTATAGCATGGAAACAGGCCATCTCGGCCCTTCTAGTCCATGCCAAACTCTTACCCTCACTTAGAACCACCGACCTGCACTTAGCCCATAACCCTCCATTCCTTTCCTGTCCATATAGCTGTCCAATTTAACTTTAAACAACAACATCAAACCTGCCTCAACCACTTCTGTTGGAAGCTCGCTCCACACAGCTACCACTCTCTGAGTAAAGAAGTGCCCCCTCATGTTACCCCTAAACTTTTGCCCTTTAACTCTCAACTCATGTCTTCTTGTTTGAATTTCCCCCATTCTCAATGGAAAAAGCCTATCCAGGTTAACTCTATCTATCCCCTCATAATTTAAAATACCTCTATCAGTCCGGTTGCCTCTTCTACCTTCAGACATCTCAGCTTCCCATGAACCTTCTCTCTAGCTATGGTAACTTCTCACAAGTCATGCCCCTCACACCTGGATCTTCCACCATACTGCTACTGTCTTCCACAGTGAAGACTGATGCAAAATACTTATTCAGTTCATCCACCATTTTCTTGTCCCCCATTACTACCTCTCCAGAATCGTTTTCCAGCGGTCTGATATCCACTCTCATCTCTCTTTTACACTTTATGTATCTGTAGAAATTATTGGTATCCTCTTAAATATTATTGGCTAGCTACTTTCACAATACATCTTTACCTTCTGGTTTATAAAGCTTCCCAATCCTCTAACTTCCTAATAATTTTTGCTCTGTTATATGCCCTCCCTTTGGCTTTTATGGTAGTCTTGACTTCTCTTAGCAGCCACGGTTGTGTCATCTTTCCTTTATAATACTTCTTCCTCTTTGGGATGTATATATCCCATGCCTTCCAAATTGCTTCCAGAAATTCCGGCTATTGCTGCTCTGCCATCATCCCTGTAGTGTTCTTTTCCAATCAGTTTTGGCCAACTCCTCTCTCATGCCTCTTTCTTTACTCCACTGTAATATTGATATATCTGATTTTAGTTTCTCCTTCTCAAATTTCATGGTGAATTTGATCACATTATGATCATTTGCCGCAAAGGGTTCTTTTACCTTAAGCTCTCCAATCAATTCTGGTTCATTGCACAGCACCTAATCCAGAATAGCTGATCTTCTAGTGTGCTCAACCACAAGCTGCTCTACAAAGCCATTTTGTAGACACTCTAGAAATTCCCCTCCTGTAACCCAGCACCAAGTTGATTTTCCCAATCTACCTGCATATTGAAATCCCCCATGACTATTTTAACACAGCTGTTTTGGCATGCATTTTCTACCTCCTGTTGTAATTTGTTGACCACAATCTTACTAATGTTTGGGGGTCTGTATACACATCTGAACAGGGTCTGTATACCCTTACAGTTCCTACAATGATTCAACACCTTCTGACCCTATGTCACCTCTTTCTAATAATTTGATTTCACCTTTTACCAACAGAGCAACACCGCCCCCATTGCTTTCCAGCCTATCCTTTTGCTACAATGTGAATCCTTTTACATTAAGCTCCCAGCTATAATCTTTCAGCTGTGATTCAGTAATGTCTACAACATACCTGCCAATCTGCAAATGTGTTGCAAGTTCATCTACCTTATTCTGCATACTGTTTGCATTCAAATATAACACCTGCAGTCCTGTAATTGACATTGCCTCAAGATTCAGGGAAGAAGATTTAGGACGGAAATGAGGAGAAACTGTTTTTCCCAGAGAGTAATGAATCTGTGGAATTCTGTGCCCAGGGAAGCAGTTGAGGCTTCCTCACTAAATATACTTAAGAAATAGTTAGATAGGTTTTTACATAGTAAGGGAATTAAGGGTTATGGGAAAAAGCAGGTAGATGGAGCTGAGTTTACAGACAGATCAGCCATAATCTTATTGAATGGGCCAGATGGCCTACTCCTGCTCCTATTTCTTATGTTCTTATGTATTTACCCTTTTTGGTTTTGTCCACCTTTTACTTTGCAACTCATCCTGTTGAATGCAATTTTTCACATCAACAGCCTCTCCACACTACACATTGCCTCTGTTTGTAAACCAGCTTCCTCATCTTCAGCACCACTATCTGCCTTTCTTACAATACTTCTGCATTGAAATATACGCAGCTCAGGACACTAGTCGCACCATGCTCAACATTTTGAATCCTAACTTTGACTGAGGTCTTACCAACATCTGGCTCCCATCCCCCTGCAACTCTAGTTTAAAGCCCATCATGCAGCATTAACAAACCTTCCCACTATGATATCAGTCCCCCTCTAGTTCAGGTGCCAACCCTCCTTTCTGTACAGGTCCCACCTTCCTTGGAAGACAGCCAATGATCCAAAAATCTTATGCCTTCCCTCCCACAGAACTCCTTAGCCAGGTGTTAATCTGTATAAACCTCCTAGTTCTGACCTCACTAGCACGTATAGCAATCCTGAGATCACAACCCTGAAGGTCCTGCCCTTTTAACTTAGCACATAACTCCCTGAACTTCCTCTGCAGAACCTCGTCACTCATCATACCCATGTCATTGGTACCTACATGGACCATAACTTCTGGCTGTTCACCCTCTGTCTTAAAAAAGCTGAGGACTCGATCCAAGACGTCCTACACCCTGGTACCCAGAAGGGAGCATACTATCCAGGAATCTTGTTCTCACCCACAGAACCTCCTGTCTGTTCCCCGAACAAATCCCCTATCACCACAGCATGCCTCTTCTCTCAGGCAAACTTATTTCCAGAGACTGTGATTTTACTGTTAGGTCATCATCCTGGACAGTATCCAAAGTGATATACCTGTTTTTGAGGGGATGGCCACAGTGGTACTCTACACTTGGTCCTCAACCCCTTTCCCCTTCTTGTCAGCCAGTCTCCTGTGTCCTGCACCTTGGGTGTAACTACCTATCCATCTGTCCTATCAGATGTCCTATCCTACCCCTTCAGCCTGCCTAATGATCCAGAGTTCATCCAGATCCAACTACAACTCCTTAATTCAGTTTGTTAGATGCTGCAGCTAGATGCAGTCACCTGGAATACTGATCTCCCTTTCTTCCCTCATCCTGCAAGAGGAGCATTTCACTATCCTGCCTGCCATCTCTACTGTTCTAGCTGAGCAGATATGAAGAAGGGAGAAAAAGCGTGAGCTTTTCTTTCCTTTGCTTTCTCTGACTGAAGCCTCTCTTTGCGAGCTAAAGCCTCAAGATCACCACTCTGACTCTGTCCACTCGGATGCCAGCTGCTGTACTTGCCCTGCCTTCCTTTAATTTGCTCTTACGAGTCAATAACAAATGCCAATTGGCTGCTGGTCAAAACTCTCTTTCACTGCCAGAAGTAGCTCTGCATTCTTACCAGATCCAGACAAAGCGCGGGGCACCTCTGAGAAGGAATCGTGTGGATCTATGACCACAAGTTCCAACCAATAGCTGTGACACGTCAACTGTTAGTACAGCAAAGGGGACAACAGATGTGAAAAATGAACACATTGATCAGAGTTCTCAAAAAGGCGGGAAGAGAGAGAGAGCAGCGCCGCGCATGCGCAGGCCTCCGGTGAAAAATGATATCGTATCTGTTAAATAGGGGCTGTGGACAATTTGATGAAGACGGACGTGAAAGCACAGAGGAACATCTGGAGAAATTTCTGAAACACTCATTTGCTGCTGTCGTTACTGCGCAGTCAGGAATCTTCTGGAGGGAAGGCCTCAAAATCCCCAGCTTTGCCTGCTGTTGGCGACTGAAGTTGAGGTCGAATCGTTCGGACAGAGATGGCGCTCAGTACTCGGCGTCGGAGAGCTGATTCGGAGGCTCGAAATTTTCGCATGACTCAGAGACGAATCGTGGTCGGGCATGGCAGGGAGAGTTTTTCTTCCTTCTCCCGTCTGCGTGAGATGTGGGACATTTGAGAGACTTTGAACTTTTCACTGTGCTCATTGACTTCTTCATCAAGATATGGCATTGTTGCACTGTTGTAACTATATGCTATAATTATGTGGTTTTGTCCGCTTTTTCAGTCTTGGTCTGTACTGTGTTTTGTGATATCACACTGGAGGAAATATTGTATCATTTCTTAATGCATGCATTACTAAATGACAATAAAAGAGGACTGTGTGTCTTCATATTAATGCAGCAAATGAAAGCATTACATCCATGGAAACAAATAGCAGACCAAAAACTATCATCAAACTACCTCATAGACTTATTGAAGGGTGATGAGTGAATAAGACCCTGTATTTGCTCATTACAATTGAAGTTAATGTAGATATCTTTATTGGAAAGGATTATTGTTCCTTCCAGGTTTGAGGGCATACTATTGCGTTTGTTTTTCTTTAAAGGGGAAGATGTGTTATTTTGTGTGTACATAATAAAGAAATTCAGTTCCCAGTGGGCAATGAAGGCAGTTCATCCCAGAACTGGAAGTGATGATGACGAGCTGGTCACACACGCTCAGTGTTGAACAGACTGGAGTAATAAAATTGTTCTAGCATTTACCCACACTAAATTTGTCTTTATTAAGAACAAAGATAACATATACAGCCCAGTCCATCACAAGAAAGCCCTCCCCACCATTGAGCACCTCTACAAGAATGTTGCCACTAGAATGCAACATCCATCATCAAGGACCCCCACCATCCAGGTCATGCTCTCTTCTTGCTGCTGCTGTCAGGAAGGAGGTACACAAGCCTTAGGTCTCACAGCACCATGTTCAGGAACAGTTATTTCTCTTCAACAATCAGGCTCCTGAACCACCGAGAATGACTTCACTCATCCCAACACTGAAGTGATTCCGCAACCGATGGACTCACTTTCAAGGGCTCTACAGCTCATATTCCAACCATTATTATTTATTTGTTTTTATTTGCATGATTTGAATTATTTTTCAGATTGGTTTATCATCTTAATGTGCAGTTTTACATTGACTCTGTTGTAAGTCTTTGAATGGTATTTTTACTATGAATAACTGCAAGAAAATAAATCTCAAGGTAAAACTATGTGGAGACATACACATACTCTACTTTGATAATAAATTTATTTCGAACTTTTTAGTGCTGTGCAGTCCATACATTCACAATTTTATCAGTTACTGTATATATACTGGCACTGTTAACACATTTTGTGCACGGAGCACCATTGCCCTTCTAGGATAACACAACTTTCGAATGTTTGAGAAGCTTCTACACAGGCCTTAGTCCCTCAATGTCTCACAGCAGAAGCACATTGGACTGCAGTCCTTTACCACAAAGCCTCAGCATTGTCTGAACTGACCTCCAGTATCTCCCTTAGCCTGCAGTATGGAATGTGTACATTGGCAGCATTCTCTAACAGGCATTTTGTTGTACTGAAAGACCAACAAGATTCAGGCAGACAAAAGAGTATCTTTCATCATGTAGATGATCTTCCAACAGCACTTATTATTTGTCATGGCATATGTCCCTGGGATCAGTGTTGTCTGCTACACACCACTTGGAATGGACAATTAAATATCCTCCTCCAGACCTTCGTAGCAAAGGCACAGTCCGCAGGGAAATAGCTGACCAGCTTATTCTCATTGCAATCATCTAAAATGCAGTGCATGCTGAGCATGAGCTTGTGACCATGCAGGAAGAATCTGACAGGGAAAGCCTCTCCCATACCAGTTGAGCAAGATCAAGTACTTGTTAGTGAATTCTGCTGATGATTCGGACTGTGTGCTCAGGGAACCACCCCACAGAATCCAAACACGAGGAATTCTACAGATGCTGGAAATTCAAGCAACACACATGAAAGTTCAGTCAAACTCCTTCAGTTAGTCCTGACGAAGGGTCTCGGCCCGAAACGTCGTCTGCACCTCTTCCTAGAGATGCTGCCTGGCCTGCTGCGTTCACCAGCAACTTTGATGTGTGTTGCCACAGAATCCAATGTGTCTTTGTCCCACACTGCCTGCAGGACTTGCGGCCAAAGGTAGTTTGCTGAAAGAACTTTTCCACAAAGAATAGGTAGTGTCAGGGCCAGGCTCGTTCTTCACACCACCACAGACTGGTGAAGCTTCAGCATGTGGTGATACTTACTTGATGCAGCCACACCTAAAGGTGTCAACTAGATCGAGTGCAATGCTGGGTACACTTTTACCTCTATTGTACTGGAACTTGTGTGTTGTCAACCATTGGTCCCATTACATCTTAGATCCCAGTTGAACAACAAATAGCTTTGATGATTATTATAGCAGTAATAAGTCACATTACCAACAGCACCTTGTATCTGAGATCCAGGAGTTAGTAAGATGGTCAGCCACTCCCTCAGTACCAGCTATCGTGTAACCTTGCCTATCTGTTCCAGCTAATTTTCGTTACTCGACTCAGGTTATCCAGGTAAGCAACAAAATACATTACAAAACCTCGCACAACAGTCTGCTAAAAGTGCTTCAGACCATAATTGTACCTCATCCTCCTGCCCCTCTCAACGAACCCCTCCCCGTCTCCGCCAGGGCCACGCCCACTGGAAGAGCGCGCGCACATGTGCAGCTGTCCCCTTACGCGGAAGTGAGGTTGCAATTGGTGCGCGAGCTGGCGGGAACATCCGGCGGTGGTAAGGGCTCGGCGAACATGAACAGCCGGCTGCAGGAGATACGGGAGCGGCAGAAGCTGCGCCGGCAGCTCTTGGCTCAGCAGGTGAGAGTGAGAGAAAGCTCCTCGTGTCATGGAGGTACTTGCTATCCCGCTTGTCCCTCGCCCCACGCCCGGAGGATGGATCCCACCACTCGGGCCTGCGCTCTCTCGCCAGATCCGGCATGGGCATAGTCCGTCAGAGGGATGTTGCCGTACTCCCTCCAGAACTTCGGTTCCAAAGAGGGAGAAGCTAAAACCTGATGTACCGGTAACTTCCGAGACATGAAATAGGATCAAATTCAGATTTGTTTCCCATTGAGTTTTATCTATCACATGTACATGTCGCTACACATTTCGACACCAACATAACATGCCCACAGGGTTCAACACAATATAGCACAGGACAAGCAGCAGCAACGACAGAACAATATAACAATAACACAGCAAGCCTCTTTCCTTCTGAAATCGAGGTGCAAAGGGCCTTGAGATTACTAAATATTAAATTGTAGGTTGAATAAAAGGTGATGAAGGCAAATGCAATGTTAGCATTCAAGTTGAATGGACTAGAATGTAAAAGCAAGAATGTAATGTTGAGACTTTGTAAGGCATTGGTCAGACAGCACTTGGAGTATAGCAGACATCCTACCTCTCCTGGAAGTTCAGGGAGTCTCCCGCATATTGATAGCGGCTCACTGACTCCCGCAAATTATATACAATATCCTGGAAATTGATTTTTGGAGAGGGGGAGGGAGAGAATGAATGAATCCTGATTAGTCTCTCTGTGCTAAGTAGACCTTTCAGTTTTCTCTGTGGGCAGGCTTTACAGTCGACCTCTCTCTCTCTCTCTCTTTCATTGTCCATCAGTTCAGTTTAGTGTCCTGCCGCACCATGGCAGAGTGTTCCAAAAAAGAAAATATAAAAAGTACTTCTCCCCAGTCTGCACTAAAGTGAACCCCTGCCGAATAGGGGTCAAAAATAATGACAGTGTTGCTTGCTGCACTGTTTGAAACAGTGACTTTTTTATTGCCCATGGTGCGTTAAATGACTGTAAAAGACATGTTGAGGTGAGTTTAACAGGTGTCATTCGTTCATTAGCATAGCTAACATTATTTAAACTAGTTAGTTAGCTGCTAAGGAGCTACTCTGTTGATGTCCTACACCACAATTAGAATTTGGTGCTGTCAAATTGTGATATAGAAAGGGCATTCAGCATGGTGCGTCACATTAAGACTGAATTCAGAAGTCAACTGTCTCACAAAACACTTGTGAATCTGATGCTTTACAAAATTAACAAATTCATTGACACAGACTGTTATGAGGTTGAGACTTATATAAATGTGTGTAAATAGTTTCAATATGTGATCAAATAAATTGTTGTGTTCTTTCATAATTAAGTGTCCTTGGAGGTTGACCAGGGAGGGGGGATATAGTCATAGTCATACTTTATTGATCCCGGGGGGAAATTGGTTTTCATTACAGTTGCACCATAAATAATTAAATAGTAATAAAACCATAAATTGTTAAGTAGTAATATGTAAATTATGCCAGGAAATAAGTCCAGGACCAGCCTATTGGCTCAGGGTGTCTAACCCTCCAAGGGAGGAGTTGTAAAGTTTGATGGCCACAGGCAGGAATGACCTCCTATGACACTCTGTGTTGCATCTCGGTGGAATGAGTCTCTGGCTGAATGTACTCCTGTGCCCAACCAGTACATTATGTAGTGGATGGGAGACATTGTCCAAGATGGCATGCAACTTGGACAGCATTCTCTTTTCAGTTGCCACCGTCAGAGAGTCCAGTTCCATCCCCACAACATCACTGGCCTTATGAATGAGTTTGTTGATTCTGTTGGTGTCTGCTATCCTCAGCCTGCTGCCCCAGCACACAACAGCAAACATGATCGCACTGGCCACCACAAACATGTATGGGATTGCGGAGGTGGTGGTGCTACTACCTCCCTGAAATGAGTTTTTGCAGGGTGGGATGTCTGGTATAGTGAGCAGTTTTGGACTCCATATCTAAGAAAGGATGTGCTGGCATTGGAGAGGGCCCAAAGGAAGTTCATGAGCATGATCCCTGGAAAGAGGAGTGATGGCTCTGTGCCTGTACCTGATGGCGTTCAGAAGGATGAGGTGGGATCTCATTGAAACCTCCTGAATATTGAAAGGCCTCGATAAAGTGGATGGGAAAAGGATACTTCCAATAGTGGGAGAGCTTAGAACTAGAGGGCGTGACCTCAGAATAGGGTGTCATTTTAGAACAGATGAGGAGAAATTTCTTTAGCCAGAGGGTGTGAATCTGTGGAATTCATTGTCACAGGTGGCTGTGAAGGCCCAGTCAATGGGTATATTTAAAATGAAGGTTGATGGGTTCTTGATTAATCAGGGCTTCAAAAGTTATGGGGAGAAGGCTGAGGAATGGGGTGAAAGGACAAATCAGCCATGATGGAATGGCAGAGCAGACTCATTAGGCCAAATGGCTTAATTCTTTCCTTGTGTCTTATGGCTTGGGCATCCTGAGAGATGATCCTGCAGATCCAGGGGGCTCCTAATTATAGCTGTAGTTGAAGCATCGTGTGATCTGGGCCTAGGGACACTTTAGAAGTTGGACTTAGTTGTAATTCAACTTTGTTAATTTTCCCTGCCTTGTCTGTACAATCGGCAGGGGATCCCATCCCAGTTTCTCATCTAGTTCTGTTGACGGTGGAAGAGGAGAAACACAAATTTATGTGATTTAATCAGGCACAATGTTGCAGGTGTTCAAAAATGAAAATAACACTTTTAAAAATATATGGGAAAGCAATAGACAGGCAGATGACAACATTACAGATCAATCAGAACACTGTTTCACTTGGTGTGAAGATAGAAAATGTTGAAAATACTTAGCAAGTCGGTCAAATTATACAGAGTGTTGTGATGAAAGATCATGAGAGTGAAATGTTAATTCTTTTCCTCTATCTCAAGATGCAGTATGATATCAGTAAATGTAACATTTACATTTTTTCAGATTTACATTATGTGAAGTTTTGTTTTGGGAATGCTTAACTAATGGTGGACTGGAAGTTGTCAATTCACACTAGTGACATTCTTTACAAAGGATATAGTGCAAGTGCTGTTTTTAATATATTATTGGGCTGTTAAGGTACTGCCCAGAAGAAAGCAATAACAAATCACTTCTAAAGAAAAATTTGACAGGGACAATCATGCTCATGGAAAGACTTTGATTGTCCACGTCATATGGCCGGGCACATAATGAATGAACAAAAAGGGTTGTACTTATTTTGTACTTGAGATGTAGATATGATTCCTGATCTAATTCAAAAATAGTCTTGTTAGGCAGTTTTACAAATCAAGAGAACGACCTGGTTTTTCACTTAATAACGGTCATGTAACTTGCACATTTAATCTTAATATCCCGAAAAATGTAGGGAATATGTTCCTCAGTATGATGATCGTTAAAGTTTCATTGGGTAATGTTTAAACTAGCTTAGCTGGAGGATGGAAACCTGCAGGGGGATTCAGGAATGTGAGAAACAGGCAGGAAGTGGAAGTTAAAAAAAACGATGAGGGCAATTGATATCTAGAAAGAACACTTAAAATGGAAAAAAGAGAGAGATGGTGTGGTATTGATTAGAGAAGAGATCAGATTACTGGTATCAAATTGACTTGGTTCAGCAGACTATGATATAAAATTTGAATCAATTCAGGTGCCAAGAATTAGCCAAGGACAGAACAAATTGAATAGGGCTTATTTGCAGCCTTCCAAATGGTAGCTGTAATAAGACTGGAAGATATAGGAGCAGAAGTAGGCCATTAGGTCCATCGAGTCTGGTCTGCCATTCAATCATGGCTGATCCAATTCTTCCAGTCATCCCAACTCCCCTGCCTTCTCCCCATACCTTTGATGCCCTAGCTAATCAGGAACCTATCTATCTCTGCTGTAAATGCACCCAATGACTTGGCCTCCACAGCCACTCGTGGCAACAAATTCCACAGATTTACCACCCTCTGACTAAAGTAATGTCTCAGCATCTCTTTTAAATGGACGTCTTTCAATCCTAAAGTCATGCCCTCTTGTCCGAGATTCCCCTACCATGGGAAATAACTTTGCCATATTTAATCTGTCCAGGCCTTTTAATGTTCAGGATGTTTCTATGAGTTCCTCCACCTCATTCTCCTGAACTCCAGGGAACATGGCCTCATATGGTAACCCTTTCATTCCTAACGTGTTTTTCTCTACCACCATACCAGGCAGCCTGAGTAAGAAAACTTGCTCCTTACATTCCCTTTGAGCTTGCCCGCTCTCAACTTCAATGTGACAGGAATGATACCACATGATAGATTGAGTTGGAGCATGCCCATTTCTTTGGGTCTACACCATAAGTTTATCTGCCATATTTTTAATTATGCATATGTAAAATTGGGAAAATGTTCTCTGTTCTATACTTTGATCCCACTGGATTTTGTTGCTATTCTATTTAACTTCACTCAACAAATCAAGTTATGTTCAATAAGTTAATAAGGTAATAGCTTTCTCGGTCAAGACATTGAGCATTTTTGCACAGGAGTTTGTCTACAAGGTTGGAACACATGGAGTGGGAGTTGTACACTGGTATAGATCGAGAATTGACTTTTGGACAGGAAGTAAAGAGTGGAAGGAAGGAGAATCTTCTCTGGCAAATTGATGAGTGGGCTACTGAAGCAATTAGTGCTTGGACTGGAGCCATTCACAATCCATAGCAACAATTTGGCTGAGGTAATCAGATAACATCTTGCCAATGTTGTATATGACAAACCAGGTAGGTTTGGAGGAAGATGTAAATAGGGTGAGTACACTTAAGTGAATGTCAAGCACCTGCCAAATGTCATTATCCTTTGAGGTGCGTAAAACAGAAAGCTGAACTTTTTTTTAAAATGCAGAGATTGGGTACTATTAAATGAGAAATAACTTAACCAAACAATCACTGAAAGTCAACATGATCAGGAAAGCAAATGTTATGTTAGCTTTTACTAGAAGATTTGCATACAGGAATATGGAGGTATTACTATTGCACAGGTCCTTGAATAAGTAACTAGAGTCTTGTGTATAATTTTAGTCCTTTTATTTAAGAAAACGTGCACATACCAGTGAGGGAATGGTTCTAGAGGTGGTGAGTTTGCTGTATCTGGAGAGATGAAGATGCTTTAGAGTTAGAAGAATGTCCCCACTGCTAAGTGTTGTTTGTTGCAATATTGGATGCTCTTTATTTCAACATTGACCATTCTGATCACTTGCACTGAAATGGACTTTTTTTTTGTTCAAATTCCTTTTTTTCTTTGTCAAAATGTGTACAATTTGTTTTTTTTTGCTTCTAAATGCTGCTTATGCGATGCTCCTGCGATACTGCTGCAAGGAGATTTTTGCATTTGTATCTGTGCATACGCCTACTTATATTGACAATATACTGAAATCGAACATGCACTGGTCCATTTGGTTAATACTAGAAATGGCAGGCACACTTGAAATGGAAACCCTATCTCAGTGAATGAATGAGCCTCTGTCGGTCAGGTTGCTTCCTAGCTGTCTAGATACATAAATGTGATTTGGAGAGCAAGCTGTTGCCCATGTAGCAAGCTCTTATCTCCACGCATCTGAGGAAGGGCAGAGACCGATCCATTTTGGTACCAGCAGCATCACCGGAGTTGCCAGTCAATGTAGGGCGGCCTTGGGGACTCCAGCTGCAGAATTTTCCCTCTAGGTTTACTCTTCAAACCTTCCCCATAAGTGGGTAGAGCTGCAAGGCAACGGAGGCCTGACGAAGGGTCTCGGCCTGAAACGTCGACTGTACCTCTTCCTAGAGATGCTGCCTGGCCTGCTGCATTCACCAGCAACTTTGATGTGGAGGCTTGAGATCAGAGTTTTCCTTCTACCACAGTTGATGAGCCCCATCTGCTCAAAGCGACTGGTTTTTAAGGTGCCAGTAACTTGCTTTTGCCCCTTTTGTCAGTCTGAACAGTTCTGTCCGGCTTAGTAGCTAAACTACATGTGAAGGCCGGGAGCTGGACTTGTTTGTCAGAGGTTATTTGAGGCACACCATTGGGAGCATTTAATATGTAGTGGGAACTTGTCCCCATTACCACCCCCGGCTGTAACAACCTTAAGGAACCTATCACAGTGACTACTAACAATGCTTTCACAATTGCTTTGCATTGTAAATTCCATGTGTGTCTTTTGTGTTGTCTTTCGCTATTTGTATAACGATCCTCACTTTTTTAGCTGTGCTTATCCTGAAATTTTGTGTTCTACAGAATATCTGGTGTCAATAAACAAATCATGTTGGAGACCTGGCTCCTGATTACATTTCTTATGGTTAATTGGCTCTTTAATCACAATTCAGAACCAAGAATCTTCATATTAGTTGAAGCAATGTTATCAATGTTGTAATTAAAATCATGGAGAAGTGCATCATATAGTCTCATAGCTCCAGCAATGTGTTCAGTAATGACTTTAGGTGCTGTCTGTGGAATTCACACATTCCACCTGTGACCATGTGGGGTCCCAATACACGTTGCTTCTTACTCCCATGTCTCAGAGTTATGCTATTTGAGAGGTTAACTGACAACTTCAATGTAACTTCAGAGTTAATGGATGGCAAGAAATTAAGAATGGAGTTGATGGGCACGTGAGAGAGAATAGTACAGGGAATGAAGTGGAGAAATGAGATTGAGAGACTTGGCTAAATGTGACAGAATTTCACATGAAGAATATTTTATAAGACTTGGAAAAATTCAGGTCAGGCAGCATCTATAGAGGAGAATAAACAGTCAAGTTAAGTTTATTGTCATTTAACTATATATATGTACATAACGTATATAACCGTTATAGGTATATTGAAACGATATTTCTCCGAACCAGGGTGCAAAGCACAGTAATACACAACACACATTAAGAATAAAGTCTACAGATGAATCATGCATAAGTAACAAATTAAAGTGCATTAATATTAAATATTGCACTGAACAGATTAACCAGGGACTCTTTGAATATGATGCAGCAGGGAGTTCGGAAGCCTATTGGCCTGGGGGAAGAAACCGTTTGTCATCCTGACAGTACTTGTTTTTATGCATTGTAGTCTCCTTCCTGATGGCAGAAAATCAAAGAGGATGCTGGATGGGTGGGATCTTTGATAGTACTAACAGCCCTGTGTGTGCAGCGTTCCTGATAAATATTCCAGATGGAGATGCAACGTGTCATGATGCTCTCAATGGTGCTCCTGTAAAATGCTTAAGATGCAGGGAGGGAGCCTTGCTTGCCCCAATCTTCATAGTAAGTGGAGGTGCTGTTGTGCCTTCTTGTTCAGGGAGGTGATATTAAGGGACTAAGTGAGGTCATCTGTGATGTGAACTCACTGGAACTCGGTGCACTTCGTCGATATTTTGGGCTGACACCTTTCATTAGCCAAAATAAGAAGCTGCGGGGGTGGGGGGGGTGGAGGAGGAGTACATGCTGGCGGGTGGTAGATGAAGCCAGGTGAGAGGGAACATGGGTGGGTGGGTGGGGAAGGGTGAGCTAATTTGAATGACCACATCAGACATTTGAGACTATTGAATGGAAAAAAGGCAAAGAGACGCTGGTGGTCCATGACCAGTCTTGTTTTTCCCCCTTGCTAAGCTGATCCAACCAACTATGAAAGTGAACAATAATAATGTGTTATAATATTATGAAAAAATCTCAATACTGAACTTTCAAAATAAGGTGGATGAACTTGTAGACAAATTAGATATTGGTTAGTATGAGGTTGTGGGCATCACTGAGTTCTGGCTGAAAGAAGGTCATGGTTGGGAGCTGAATATCAAAGGATATACTTTGTATCGAAAGGACAAGCAGGAAGGCATAGCTGGTGATGTGTCTCTGTTGGGAAGAGATGTGATTACATCTTTAGAAAGAGCTGACATGGGGTCAGAGAATGTCAAATCTTTGTGGGTGGAGTTTAGAAACTGCAAGGGTAAAAAACAACACATTATGGGAATCATATGTAGGCCTTCAAATAGAAGCCAAGATATGGGGTTCAGATTGCAAAGGGAACTGGGAAAAACAGGTAATAGAGTAATGTCACAATTGTAATGGGGATTTCAATGTGCAAGGGGATTGGGAAAATCAGGCTGGTGTCGGATTGCAAGGAAGGGAATTTGTTGAATGCCTTCGAGGTGGCGTTTTAGAGCAGCTTGTGCTTGAGCCAACTCAGTAAAAGGGTCTTAGGTTGGGTGTTGTGTAATAATCCCTCAGTTCATTAGGGAGTTTAAGGTAAAGGAACCATTAGGAGACAGTGATCAAAATATGTTTGAACTCATACTGCAATTTGAGGGAGAAGCTTAAGTCATATGTATCAGTATCACAATGGAATAAAGGGAATTAGAGGCATGAAAGAGCTTAGCCAGGTGGATTGTAGGGGGATGCGGACAGGAATGATGGCAGAGCAAAGGTGGCTAAAATTTCTGGGAGTAGTTCACAAGGCGCAGGATTGATATCAAGAAGAAGTAGTTCTCAAATGGCAGGGGTAGGTAACCCTGGCTGACAAGGGAAGTTAAGGACTGCATGCATAAAAGCTAAGGAAAGGGCATATACGTTAGCAAAAGTGAGTGGGAAGTCTTAAAAATACAACAAAAGGCAACTAAAAAGACCATAAGGGAAAAGATAAAATGAGGACAAACTAGCCAATAATATAAAGCAGAATACCAAAAGTTTATTTTGTATATAAAGAGTAAAAGGGAAGTGAAAGTTGATATTGGATCACTGGAAAATGATGTTGGTGAGGTAGTAATAGGGAACAAAGTAATGGTGGATGAACTTAATAAGTACTTTGCATCAGTCTTCATTGTGGAAGGCACTAGCAGTGTGCCAAAGGTCTGTGAGTGGCATTGCTATTACAAAGGAAAAAGTGCTAGGCAAACTGGAAGGTTTTAAGGTAGATAAGTCACCTGGACCAGATGGACTACATCCCAGAGTTCTGAAAGAGGTTGCATTGGTTATGATCTTTCAAGAATCAGTTGAATCTGGCATTGTTCCAGAGGACTGAAAAGTTGCAAATGTCACCCCACTCTTTAAGAAGGGAGGAAGGCAAAAGAAAAGATATTACAGGCTTTTGACAAGGTGCCACACATGAGGCTGTTTACCAAGTTAAGAGCCCATGGTATTACAGGAAAGTTGCTGGCATGGTTGGAGCATTGGCTGATTGGTGGGAGGCAGCAAAGTGAGAGTAAAAGGATCCTTTTCTGGTTGGCTGCCAGTGACTTGAGATGTTCAGCAGGGGTCGGTTTTGGGACCATTTCTTTTTATGCTGTATATCAATGATTTAAATGATGGAATAGATGGCTTTGTTGCTACATTTGCAGATGATATGAAGATTGGTGGAGGAGCAGGTAGTGTTGAGGAAACACGTAGTCTGCAGAAGTACAGAGACAGATTAGGAAGATAGGCAAGAAAGTAGCAAATTAAATACAGTGTTAGAAAATGCCTGGTCATACACTTGGTAGAGGAAGTGTAGAGACTATTTTCTAATCGTAGAAAATCCAAAAATGTGAGATACAAAAGGACTTGGGAGTCTTTGTGCAGAGCACCCTAAAGGTTAACTTGTAGGTAGAGTTGGTAGTGAGGAAGGGAAATGCAATGTTAACATTCATTTCAAGAGGTTTAGAATAAAAGAGCAGGGATGTGATGCTGAGGGTATAAGGCACAGGTGAGGCCTCATCTTGAGTACTGTGTACAGTTTTGGGCTCCTTATCTAAGAAAAGATGTGCTGGCATTGGAGAGGGTTCGGAGGATGTTCACAAGGATGATTCTGGGAACGAAAGGGTATTATACACGGAATGTTTGGCTCTGTGTCTGTACTTGCTGGAATTTAGAAAGATGAGAGGGGATCTCACTGAAGCCTTTCTAATATTGAAAGGTCTAGACAGAGTAGATGTGGAAAGGATGTTTCCCACGGTGGGCAAGTCTAGGACAAGAGAGCACAACCTCAGGATAGAGGGGCATCCATTTAAACAGATGTGGATAAATCTTTTCAGCCAGAGGGTGGTGAATGTGTGGAATTTATTAACAAAGGCACCTTTGGTCATTGGGTGTATTTAAGGCAGAGCTTGCTAGGTTCTTGATTGGACACAGCAACAAATATGGGGAGAAGGCCAGGGTGTGGGGCTGACAAGGGGGGTGGGAAAGGATCAGCCATGTTTGAATGGCGGAGCAGACTCAATGGGCCAAACCCAAATGCTCCTGTGCTTATGGACTTATAATGCTGAAGCTTTATGAGACACTAGTACTGTCAACAGTTTTGGGCCCCGTATCTCAGAAAGGATGTGTTGTCATTGGCGAGAGTCCAGAGGAGGTTTATGAGGATTCTGGGAATGAGGTGGTTAGCATATGAGGAGCGTTTAGCAGCTTTGGGCCTGTATTCACTGGAGTTGAGAAGAATGCAAGGGGATCTCATTGAAATCTACGGAATGTTGAAAGAACTAGATAAGGTGGATGTGGATAGGATGTTTCCCATGGTGGGGATGCCCAGAATTAGAGGGCACAGCCTTAAAATTGAGTGACGACTCTTTAGAACAGAGGCAAGGAGGAATTTTCTTTTTTGGTAGTGAATCTCTGGAATGCTCTGCCATAGACAGCTGTGGAGCCCAAGGCACTGGGTATATTTAAAGTGAAAATTGATAGTTTCCTGATTGGTCAGGGCATCGATGGTTATAGCAAGAAGGGAAGTGTATCGGTTTGAGTAAGATCTGAGATCCACCATGATGGAATGGTGGAGCAGACTCGACGGGTTGAGTGGCCTAATTCTGCTCCTGTGTCTTGTGGTCCTATCCTGGAGCTTCCATTCCTTTTTGATAAGTTATTTGGTTGTACCTCATCGATAAATACTTTTATATTGTGCTCTTAAATTGTATTTTATTAATAACCTTCATATAACAGTCGTTTTCAAGAATGCTTTCACTCCATAGTACTAATTGAATGTTTCTCGTTGAATTCTACAGCTTGGTCTGATGTAATTGTGTGTTGTGTTCTATCACTATGCCTGTAAAATTCAGGGCATTGTCTCTCAAAACTACAATATTTTGAGTCGACAAATGCACGTTTTATTCCGATTCTGAAACTGAGTTACGTATGTCTTGCAGAATTTTGCTGATTTTATTATGAGTGGTTTCCGGCAGTATTTCTTTGTTATTTGCCAAGTGATAGGAGAATGTGGGGGAGGGGTGCAAGAGACTGCAGATGTTGGAAGTTTGGAGCAACACGCAAAGGAAGCTGGAGGAACTCAGCGGTCCCGGCAGCATCTGTGGAAAGAAATGGACAGCTGACATTTCAGACCAGCATCCTTAATCAGGATTGGAAAGAAAGTGGGGTGCTGGTTAGTATAAAAAGGTGGGAGAAAGAGTTCAGCAAGTGCGATAGATGAGGGGGGGAGAGAGAGGTAGAGTGGGAGCGAAGCAAGAAACTGTCCGGTATGAGAAAGGTATGTTAAGATGGCAGCATGTGGACACAGCTGCTTCTACAGGGTCAGCCAAAGGTGTTATTGTTTTTTTTAAACTTTTATGTTTTATGGTTACAAGGACATTAACAGCTTAAGGTGTTGAGTTTCTTCCCTGGCAGCGAGTTGCTGATTGGCAGAGAAACTGGAGGAACTGGTATGCACCATGATGCTGCCTGCATCGGAAGGTGTTGGTGCACGAAGGCAGTATGCAGTCTAATAGCAAGTGATCATCTTAGTTGCGTTTCTTGTGATCACAGGACCCTGTTGGACATTGCTGTTGCAGTCCAGTTCAATGATTTATTGGCGGACGGCAGGGTAGCTGTGGCCTTGGTTGTGGTGAGCTGTCAAGCTGTGTTGTCACTTGTTTGCAGCAGCCCAGGGAGTGGCATCTGACTTGGGTGCTGCACTGGATTGCCAGAGGCGTTGTGTGGCATCCATGCTGGAGCCAGTGCTGGCTCCTGCTTGTGTTCGCTTGGTAGAAGACGAGCTATATTGTGTTCGACTGCAGAATGCTGCAGCATTCATAGTCTTGGGGACTTGGACTATATATTTTTTGTATGACTGGCTTCTTGTGTGCCTTATGTTGTGTATGACTGTTGGTTCAGTGTTTGGTACACGTTGACCTGGAGTAACACTTTCGTTTGGCTGTATTCATGAATATTCATGTATGGTTGAATGACAATTGAAATTGAACTTGCAACTAAGAGATAATAGGTGGAAGTAACAAAGGGCTGAGGAGATGGAAATTGATAGAGAACAGTGGACCATGGAATAAATGGTGCAGAGCAGAACCATTGGAGCAATTTGTGGGTGATGGATAAGTGTGGGGAGAGCCAGCCTTGGATACCTAGGAAATAAAAGATAGTATCAAATTAAAAGCTCGAGTACAAAGTCGCAAAGAGTAGTGGGAGATTGGAGGATTGGGAAAACTTTAAAAAGCAACAAAGAACAACTAAACAAGAAATAAGGAAAGGAAAGATGGAGTATGAAAGTAAATTAGCACAAAATATAAAAACAGATAGCAAAAGTGTTTATAAATATATAAAGTGGAAGAAAGTGGCTGAAGTCAACGTAGGTCTCTTGGAAGACAAGAAGGGGAAATTGATATTGGGTGATAAGGAAATGGCTGAGGCATTGAACGACTATTTTATGTCGGTCTTCATGGTGGAGGATATATCTAATATGCCAAAGAATGATGTTATGGACGAAATGGGAGGTGAGGACCTCGATAAAATCACTGTCACTAAAGAGATAGTGATGAGCAAACTAGAGGGCCTGAAGGTAGATAAGTCCCCTGGTCCTGATGGGATGCATCCCAGGGTGCTGAGGGAATTGGCGGAGGTTATATAGACGCGTTGGTAATCATTTACCAAAATTCTCTAGACACTGGGCAGGTCCTGGCGG
The DNA here is from genome assembly GCF_963921235.1 of Mobula hypostoma. Lineage (NCBI taxonomy): Eukaryota > Metazoa > Chordata > Chondrichthyes > Myliobatiformes > Myliobatidae > Mobula > Mobula hypostoma. The sequence continues at coordinate 107,120,633 of NC_086099.1, read as the reverse complement.
ATTGGAAGACAGCAAATATCACGCCACTTTTTAAAAAAGGGTCTAGGCAAAAGATGGGCAACTATAGGCAGGACTTCCCAGTGGCCACACATTTGAATTCCATGTCCCATTCCCATTCTGATATGTCTATCCACGGTCTTCTCTACTTGTATTCCGTCTGGGTAGCCTCGAACCTGATGGCATGAACGTTGACTCCTCTAACTTCTGTTAAAGCCCCACCTCCCCTTCGTACTCTATCCCTTATTTATTTATTTATCTATCTATCTATCTATCTTTTCCCTCTTTTTTCTCCCTCTGTCCCTCTTACTATAACTCCTTGCCCATTCTCTGAGCTCCCCCCCCCCCGCCTTTTCTCCCTAGGCCTCCCGTCCCATGATCCTCTCCCTTCTCTAGCCTGGTATCCCTTTTGCCAATCAACTTTCCAGCTCTTAGCTCCATCCCTCCCCCTCCTGTCTTCTCCTATCATTTCGGATCTCCCCCTCTCCCTCCCACTTTCAAATCTCTTACTATCTCTTCTTTCAGTTAGTCCTGATGAAGGGCCTCGACCCGAAACGTCGACTGTACCTCTTCCTATAGATGGTGCCTGGCCTGCTGCGCTCACCAGCATTTTTTGTATGTGTTGCAACTATAGGCCAGTTAGCTTAACATCTGTAGTCAGGAAAATACTTGAAGCTATCATGAAGCAAGAAATAGCAGAACATTTAGAAAGGAGTAGTTCCATTAGACAGATGCATCATGGATTCAGAAAGGGCAGGTCCTGTTTGACAAACTTACTGGAGTTCTTTGAGGACATAATGAGTGCAGTGGATAGAGGGGAACAGGTGGATGTCGTATACTTGGATTTCCAGAAGGCGTTGGATAAGGTGCTGCACAAGAGGCTTATGAATAAGGTACGGATGCATGGAGTCGGAGGAAGTGTATTGGCATGGATAGTGGATTGGTTAACCAATAGAAGGCAGAGAGTTGGTATAAATGGGTGTTTCTCTGGTTGGCAGTCAGTGGTGAGTGAGGTGCCGCAGGGGTCGGTGCTGGATCCGCAGCTGTTTACCATTTACATTGGTGATTTGGAAGAGGGGACTGAGTGTAGCATAGCGAAATTTGCTGATGACACTAAACTGAGCGGAAAAGCAAATTGTACAGAGGATGTGGAGATTCTGCAAAAGGATATAGATAGGTTAAGTGAGTCCAAGGTCTGGCAGATGGAATACAGCGTTGGTAAATGCGAGATCATCCACTTTGGAAGGAATAATAGAAGAGCAGATTATTATTTAAATAGTGAAAGATTACAGCATGCTGTTGTGCAGAGGGACTTCGGAGTGCTTGAGCATGAATCTCAAAAAGTTGGCTTGCAGGTGCAACAGGTTATTAAGAAGGCAAATGGAATGTTGGCCTTCATTGCTAGGGATTGAATTCAAGAGCAGGGAGATAATGTTGCAACTATACAGGGTACTGGTGAAGCCTCACCTGGAGTACTGTGTGCAGTTCTGGTCTCCATACTTGAGGAAGGATATACTGGCTTTGGAGGCAGTGCAGAGGAGGTTCACCAGGTTGATTCCAGAGATGAAGGGGAGAGGAGAGATTGAGTCGCCTGGGACTATACTCTCTGGAATTCAGAAGAATGAGAGAGGATCTTATAGAAACATACAGAATTTTGAAAGGGATAAATAAGATAGTAGTAAAGTTGTTTCCATTGGTAAGTGAGACTAGAACTATAGTCATAGTCAAACTTTATTGATCCCGGGTGAAATTGGTTTTCGTTACAGTTGCAACATAAATAATAAGTAGTAATGAAACCATAAATAGTTAAATAGTAATATGTAAATTTTGCCAGGAAATAAGTCCAGGACCAGCCTATTGTCTCAGGGTTTCTGACCCCCCCCCAAGGAAGGAGTTGTAAAGTTTGATGGCCACAGGCAGGAATGACTTCCTATGACGCTCTGTGTTGCATCTCGGTGGAATGAGTCTCCGGCTGAATGTACTCCTGTGCCCAACCAGTACATTATGTAGTGGATGGGAGACATTGTCCAAGATGGCATGCAACTTGGACAGCATCCCCTTTTCAGACACCACCGTCAGAGAGTCCAGTTCCATCCCCACAACATCACTGGCCTTATGAATGAGTTTGTTGATTCTGTTGGTGTCTGCTACCCTCAACCTGCTGCTCCAGCACACAACAGCAAACATGATAGCACTGGCCACCACAGACTCGTAGAATATCCTCAGCATCGTCCGACAGACGTTAAAGGACCTCAGTCTCCTCAGGAAATAGAGACGGCTCTGACCCTTCTTGTAGACAGCCTCAGTGTTCTTTGACCAGTCCAGTTTATTGTCAATTCGTATCCCCAGGTATTTGTAATCCTCCACCATGTCCACACTGACCCCCTGGATGAAACAGGGGTCACCGGTACCTTAGCTCTCCTCAGGTCTACCACCAGCTCCTTAGTCTTTTTCACATTAAGCTGCAGATAATTCTGCTCATACCATGTGACAAAGTTTCTTACTGTAGCCCTGTACTCAGCCTCATCTCCCTTGCTGATGCATCCAACTATGGCAGAGTCATCCGAAAACTTCTGAAGATGACAAGACTCTGTGAAGTAGTTGAAGTCCGAGGTAAAAATGGTGAAGAGAAAGGGAGACAAGACAGTCCCCTGTGGAGCCCCAGTGCTGCTGATCACTCTGTCGGACACACAGTGTTGCAGGCACACGTACTGTGGTCTGCCAGTCAGGTAATCAAGAATCCATGACACCAGGAAAGCATCCACCTGCATCGCTGTCAGCTTCTCCCCCAGCAGAGCAGGGCGGATGGTGTTGAACGCACTGGAGAAGTCAAAAAACATGACCCTCACCGTGCTCGCTGGCTTGTCCAGATGGGCGTAGACACGTTTCGGTAGGTAGACGATGGCATCCTCAACTCCTAGTCGGGGCTGGTAGGCGAACTGGAGGGGACCTAAGTGTGGCCTGACCATAGGCCGGAGCAGCTCCAGAACAGGTCTGTCCAGGGTCTTCATGATGTGGGAGGTCAACTAGGGGACATTTCCTCAAGATTCAGGGGAGAAGATTTAGGACGGAGATGAGGAGAAGCTGTTTTCCCCAAAGAGTGGTGAATCTGTGGAATTCAATGCCCAAAGAAGCAGTTGGGCTTCTTTACTAAATATATTTAAGATATAGTTAGATAGGTTTTTACATAGTAAGAGAATTAAGGGTTATGGGGAAAAGGCAGGTAGATGGAGCTGAGTTTGGGACAGATCAGCCATGATCTTATTGAATGGCAGGGCAGGCTCGATGGGCCAGATGGCCTACTCCTACTCCTATTTCTTATGTTCTTATGGGCAAATCAAGCTGGTCTGGATGAGCACCTGGTTCAAGACCTGGCGAACAAAGATCAGAGGTAGGACAGTGAGCGATGGTCTCAAAGTATTTCCATCAAAGAGAGGAGGAAGCCTTCAATGTTGGAGTTAATGTGTTTTATCACCAACCTCTCAAAAATAGTTTATTACTGTGGATGTAGGTGTTCCTGGATGATTGTCATTGAAGCAGGCCACCACATTCTTCTCAGACACTGTCATAATTGAAGCTAGTTTGAAGTAGGTGGCACCACAGACTACCAAAGCGAGAGGTTAAACTTCTCAGTGAGCACTTCACTGAGTTGATCAGCACCAGGTCTTCAGTACTTGGCCAGGTAACCCATGTTGGCTGGATGCTTTCCATGGGTTCACCCATTGGCCTCAGACTGAAGTCACAGGGTCATCGGGGGTTGTGGAAGTTTGTGGTTCCTCCATGTTTTGATGGTCAAAGCAAACTTAATGCGAAGCCCTGTTACCCTGTTTGCTTGATTTCACATTGTAACAGATGTTTGCATTCAAGCCTTGCCACAGCTTTCAAGCATCCTTTGATTTAAGTTTAGCTCAGAATTGCCACTTTGCCAATGAGCGTTAGGTGTTCAAGGTCGGGAACACGAGTATGACAAAACTGCTACATCTGAGCACCACAGAGAGTATATCATGAAACACAGCACACCACCGCCCCCCATCTCCCCATCTTTTGCCTTTTCCAAATCAGCAGTTTAGTCCATCCTGTGTAGATAGGTAGATATTTTGTTGATCTCAAAGGAAATTACAGTGTCACGTAGCATTGCAAGTGTACAGATATAAATATTAGAAGAGAAGTGGAAAGAATAATAAATGAGTTAGAAACATAGAAAACTTACAGCACATTACAGGCCCTTTGGTCCACAATGCTGTGCCAAACGTACTTAATTTAGAAATTGCCTAGGGTTACCCATAGCCCTCTATTTTTCTAAGCTCCATATACCTGTCCTGGAGTCTCTTAAAATACCTATTGTATCCGCCTCCACCACTGCCGCCGGCAGCCATTTCCATGCACTCACCACTCTGTGTTTAAAAAAACTTACTCGCCTCTGTACTTACTTCCAAGTACGTTAAAACTCTGCCCTCCCATGATAGCCATTTCAGCCCTGGAAAATAGCCTCTGACTATCCACATGATCAATGCCTCTCATCATCTTGGACACCTCTATCAGGTCAGCTGTCATCCTCCGTCGCTCCAAGGAGAAAAGGCCGAGTTCACTCAACCTGTTCTCATGAGGCATGCTCCCCAATCCAGGCAACATCCTTGTAAATCTCCTCTGCACCCTTTCTATAGTTTCCACATCTTTCCTGTAGTGAGGTGACCAGAAATGAGCACAGTACTCCAAGTGGGGTCTGACCAGGATCTTATATAGCTGAAACATTACCTCTCGGCTCTTAAACCGAAAGAATCAGAAAGTGCAGAATCAAATATCGCTGTGATGATTGTGTGTTCTAGTATCAATTGTTTGGCGACAATAAAGTATAAACTCAGACCCACAGTTGTTGAAGGCCAATGTACTTTATGCCTTCTTAACCACAGAGTCAAGCTCTGAGTGTCCACAAGCAGTCTAACAGGACGGAGTCATCACTTCCCCAGCTATAGACTGACTCATGGTTGAGGGTAGGAGTTACCTCACATTGCTGTCTTTGGAATAGCGCAGTTGTCTTAGTCTATTACAAAAAGTGCTCCTCTGTTCAGCCAAGGTAGCTCACAGAGAGTGAGAGACATTGTTTAGACGTTGCCAGGATTTTCCGTAGGGTCCTTTGTTCTACCACAGCCTCCAGTGTGTCTGGTTTGATTCCTATAACAGAGCCAGCCTTTCTAATCAGTTTATTGAGTTTTTTGGTGTCAGCTGTGTTGCTGTCATTGCCCCAGCGCACCGCTGCATAGAATGTTGGCGATAACAAACCGGTAGAACGTGTGAAGGAGAGGCCTGCATACTCCAAAGAACCTCAGTCTCCTCAGGAAGTAGAGGCAACTCTGGTCCTTCTTGTACACATCTTCTGAAAGCCTTCGAACCTGATCTCTGAATCTGGTAAACCACATATTGGTTAAAAAAAACACAACTATTCCTCATTTCCCTATGATACAGCAATATTCCCTTGGGTCTTCAGTTTTATTCTCTAATGGCTGTACATTTGCTAAAGGGATGCTGGGTAGAAGTGGTCTCATTCCTCTGTTTCAGCCTTTCTATCACCAACCGCCCCCCCCCCCCCGGTAATGATTTTGGCCGTGACGATGAACCTTTGCCTGCTTAAAGGTACTTTCATACCTTCTTGCTTGCTTGCTTGAGAGCTCTGACAGCCAAGTCCTTCAGAAGACTGTGAATGTCAGTTCAAAATGTGTAGCTTAAAGGGAAATTGCATGCTGCAGTTTGCAGTGAGAGTAATTCAAAAGTGGTATTTTTAGAAGTTTTGCCCGCAGAATGTTGCCATGGCTCACTGCCGCCATCTTGTGGTAAATAAAAATTTATCTTAAAGCATGTTAAATGTTCACAGTTTGCTACTTTACAAAGTACTTGGGCAAAATATAATCAGAGAAATCTGTTCATTAATAATCTTTTGTTATACATAACAGTATTTGCTAGCGAAAGTGATGTGATTAGACATCTGGCTTTGCACAGTTTTCTACTTGGTAGATTTAATGTTATAGCAGCAGGAGTATTAATTAATCTAGCTTCTTAAATCTGCAGCATTGTTTGAAAACTATTTATAATCGATGCTTTGTCATGTTCATCATTGAAGTTTTATTTTTTGGGGTATTTAGGGACATTTATTGAAGAGTTTCTTAGCGTATCCAAAAACAATTTCCTGTCAGTTTTCAAATTCTTAGAAATAAAATAATTTAAGACTTCCAAAGATATTTTATTTATTTGCATGTTTGTATTGCCTGGAGAAAATTTTTATTCTACAGTAATCTGAAATTAGATTTTAGATTTTTCCTGGTAGCTGTTGTCACTGGATTATGTAATGCATTGCTAACTCATAGTGTACTGAAGCAGAAAGATAGCAATTGTTAATCTTAAAGACTTGAATCTACAGTAATATTAAATCTTTAAAAGCCACCAGCCAAGTTGACTGTTGTATCAACACACACAAAACGCTGGAGGCCAAGCAGCATCTATGGGGGGGAAAAAAGGTATAGTCAACGTTTTGGGCTGAAAACCTTTGGCAGTATACCGACTATTGTATGTTTTGCCTCTAATTTTGACCTACAGGTTGGATTTTGATATTTTAATCTGAGGTTCTTTCAGAAGTTAGGGAAGAGAAACAAAACATGTTGCTTCGCAATCATTTTATTAAGCATTAATAGAACAAAGGAAAATTGTAACAGATGGTGACAGGTTTACTAAGTGAAGATAAAAATAAGGTTAACATGTGACTGACTGCCTTAGGGACTCCATCTCTGGTTTTTTCTTTGGTGTTTACTCCTGAAGCCTTCCCCATGAGTGGGTATAGCTGCAAGGCAGTGGAGGTTTGAGATCAGAGCTTTCCTGCCAACAACAGCTGATGAGCCCCATCTTCCCTGTAGTGACTGGTTTTAAGACGACATTAAGCTGCCTTTGTCCTTTCTCATCTCAGTAGAAGTGGTTCCGCTGGGCTTAGTAGCTAAACCACGTGTGAGGGCCATGAACTGGTCATGGTTGTCAGAGGCTGTTTGAGATCCTTGCAGTTGGAAACATTTAATAGGATTCATGGGAGCTCATTAAACTTGCATATGCATACCATTACCACTAGGAACCATACTAGGCAGTTACTTGTATGCAAGAATACTTAAAATATAAGCAGATAATTATTAAACTCCTTAGAAAATAACACTGAAACAGTTTAATCTAAGAATTAAAGAGTCAGATCCAACAAACCTCCCACATTTGATTTTAAATCATACATTTAGAATCATTATATCTGAAAATTCAGAGGCAAAGAAACAGTCAAAAACTGATATGAAATATCATTATTAGATTAGATTAGATTATGAGGACACACAGTCCTCTTTCATTGTCATTTAGTAATGTATGCATTACGAAATGATACAATATTCCTCTGGTGTGATATCACAGAAGCACAGGACAGACCAAGACTGAAAAAACTAACAAAACCACATAATTATAACATATAGTTACAACAGTGCAACAATATCATAACTTGATGAAGAACAGGCCATGGCACAGTAAAAAAGTTCAAAGTCTCTCGAATGTCCCACATCTCACGCAGATGGGAGAAGGAAGAAAACTCTCCCTACCATGCCCGACCACAGTCGGACTCTTGAGTTGTCCGAAAACTTCGAGCCTCTGATCAGCCCTCCGTCACCGAGCACCATCTCTATCCGAACGCTTTGACCTCAGCCTTGGTCACCAGCAGCAGGCAAAGCCGGGGATTTTGGGGCCTTTCCTCCGGAAGATTCTTGATCGCGCAGTGACAGCGGTAGCGAACTGGCATTTCAGAAATTTCTCCAGATGTTCCTCTGTGCTTTCATGTCTGTCTCCATCAAATCAGAATTGTCCACGGCCCCTATTTAACAGATATGATATCATTTCACCGGAGAGCTGCGCGCGCTGCCATCTTCTCCTCCCACCTAATTATGTGCCATATTGTATTATATTGACCATGATTGTTCTTGGTAAATTTTCGTACAGAAGTGCTTTGCCATTGCCTTCTATGCAGTGTCTTTACAAGACGGTAATGGCTAGGGTTACCTAATGCTCTTAAAAGATTGTCTGCCTTGCATTGGTGGTCACATAATCAGGATTTGTGATACCACCATCCACCACCAGCTCCCATGGCTTCACGTGACCCTGATCAGTGGGGGGCTAAGCATGTGCTACATATTGCCTGAGGGTGATCTACAGGCTAGTGGAAGGAAGGAGCACCGTGCACCTCCTTTGATAGTGGCGTATCTCCACCCCACTACCCCATGAAATATCAAAGGATATATATTCATGAATTCATAGGATTATGTCATGATTAGCCAGATTGGTAGGCACACTTACATGAGTTTGAACTATTCTATTAATGATCACCTTTAAATGAATAAAAAATGTAAATTATGTTGAGGCATATTAGTATGAATAATATGACTCATAATATTGAGTAACGCAAGCTTCTGCGACTTGAATGAATCCAATCAAAGAAATCCCATTCTTGATGTATTTCAGCTGCTTCTTTACAAATATTATAGCCAAGTTAGATATGTCTTCAGACTCATCAGGTGTGTAAGTATAACTCTCCTTGCCTATAACTGCAAAGAGAAGACCTATTGCAAGGGTTCCCAACATTTTTATGTTGTGGACCAATACCATTAAGCATGAACTGGAATGTTACCTTCTGAAGTTGAGCAAAAGGTAGTTTTTATAGTGAACACATGAGAAGATTTTGTAGCTTTGTCATGAACATTAGATGTTGGTATATCTCTGGATGAGACATGATTTGGGTTAGGTATGATATTCCCTAAATTATGCTGATTATATTTACATAAATGATCCAGTTTAAAACGATTTGTGAGGGCATGATGATCATATATTTAAGTCTCCCTTGAGAATAATGGATCACAGCCATAATGTGGACATCGCTATTGCTGGAATGTTTAATAAAGAAAGCATGTTCGTTCTGGATCTGCAGGAATGCTAAGCACTGGTGAATATTTTGAAATGTGTCGTATATATTGGCATTGCCAATAGCTAGAGTCAACAGTATCAGCAAGTTCATGTGATACATTGAGTTATCTCATCTGGCACATTATGAATAGGGAAAATTGACAAAAATAAAACAACTAATAATATTAGAATAAACTTCATAATGCCCAGTAGTTATCAACTTGCTTGAAGTGTTCAGTGGTTATTAGTTTACTTACTGTAGCCCAGTAGTGTGGGCACTGTGGCCAAAAGGTTGCTCGCACATTAACTGCAGAGCTGGTTGTCCTCGTCCTTACTGCTTGAGCTTGCTTGCAGTGACTGGTATGTATCCACTTGCTTTTACCTTCAATTTTCACCATCGATTTGGTAGTTACCAGCACTTGATAAGACCCTTCCCATCAAGCTTCCAGTGGATCCTTATCCCAGGAATCAGGGTGTGTCCTCCTCCTGCTGGATCAATCCAAGTGGCTAGAAACAATTTTAGAAGCAGACTGTACAACTTGGGTTAATTTCACACAATAGTTAACTGTCTGCTAGAATGTGTATATCATCCTCTCTCAAATTGAGGGCTCCTGGTAGTAACATAGGACGTCCTATTACCACCTTGAATGGGTGTAATTTAATTGTTTTTATTTGGAGGTGTTGTTCTGATGCTACTTTAAGACCATAGGAAGAAGCTTAGGCCAGGTATGTCTTTCTCATTATACTTAGTCATTGTTTGATGAGAACATTTATTTGATTTGTCTTGATGATTCTGGACAATGAAAAGACCATTCAGTGTTCATCAGTCAACATAATCTGTGACAAATACTCTGAGCGAAATGTGTTCCTCAGTCAGAGTCGATGAGACATGGCACTCCCATCTAGGAATATAGTTCTTGATTAGAGTTTCTGCTGTGTTTGTGGCAGTGGCTTTCCTTGTTGGAATAGGTTACACCCATCTTGAATATTTGTCCACTATTACCAGTATGTCTGAGTATCCTCAACACCTTGGCAAGGTATTGTATTCCACTTGTAAGTATAAAAATAGACCTGGTGGGGCAGGAGCACTTAATGTGGTAGCTTTAATGCTGCTGCAGGAATTGTTTTCAGTTTCGAGTGTTTGCCAAGCTTGTCCCCTGAACTTCGGATTCCATCACTATTGGGAGAATCTGTTGATCATCTTTTGCACCCCAGTATGTCCTAGAGAGTATATCTGCTGTGCCAGATAATCTTGTCTGTAATGGAGTTCAACTTCATTTCCGACACTACCAATACTTAGCACAAAACAAATGTTTGTGTGGTATTTAATTCAGATTATTTTAAGATTTCTTTTCTTAAAATCTATATTATTATATTAGTGTTGACTTTTAAAGGCACTTTTTACCTGTTGGAAACACCTAGGTGTGAAAGTAAAATACTGTAAAATTCATATTTTTGCACAATAACATCTGATTCTTTTAAAGGCATTAAAACAGTAAATCATTGCAATTTTACCCTTCTATAGCCTTTCTAACAATATTTTGCTGAATTAACTTTTCTTCTGTAACCTAACTAATGCACAGCTTTCCCCCCCCCCCCCCCACCCTTCTTAGCTAGGAGCTGAAAGTGCAGATAACATTGGAGCAGTTTTGAACAGCAAAGAAGAACAGAGGGAGATTGCTGAAACCAGGGAAACTTGCAGGTTAGTAGGAAGGCAACTGTTTGCTAAATCTTTCTGGATTAGGTTTCTTGTAAGGTATTTAGGAGATTAAATTTAATAGGGTGTTTAAATTTGGATCACTATTAAAGGTTCAAAGATTTATTTATTATCAAAGCAGGTATTCCTGTACAAATTTTGCCTGTAATACATTAGGCTTTCCCTTTATTTATAGTTTTTTAATTATAAAGTTATTAAGCAAGCAACTTTGTTGAAATCATTGCTTGAAGTTGCTCTTCTGAGATGTCATAGAACAATTCCTTCTTTGCATATACCATATGCATGTTTGTGCTTTCATCAGCCTCAAGCATGGAATCTCCACCTCAGCAAAAGAAGAATTGTATGTATGAATCTGCATCTCATAATACAATATCTCATTGTTATTTATTTTATTCAATATATTCTATTATACCCAACTCAGTTTTAAGAAGTTAATATGCTGTAGAATTTTCCTTTCGTATATGAAATATGAATTTACCTGTTTTGGGTCTGGCAAAAGTGTACAAACTTTTACACTTGACATCAATCTCTTGTATACATTGGGGAAAGACTGATTTTGTAACTTGATAATGTTACAGTTTTAAAGCCTAAATCAGACTGACTACATACTCAAAAGATCTTTTGAACTCTTTTGATAAGTTTTCAAATATTATTTCTTCCCAAATGCTGAACAACTTTTAATCTGTACTTGTTTATGCTGAAAAGCTCTGCTCCCCGGATGCCTGTGCTTGTTCTTTGTCGTCAAGGAGTATTCAGTTTATAACTATTTAGCAATTTCCAATCCCACTTTTACTGATTTATGTACAAGCTTTGTACATTAGCATCACTGTGACTCTCACTTTCATGTTTATCTAAGCTTGCTACTGGGTAAATCTGTGAAATGTGATGGTTGCAGAATTGTGCATCATCTGCCATACGTTTCATTTTAAATTGGGATTCTAAATCAGTATTACAGCTGCCTAAACAGCAGATTCTTCTGTTTTAAGAATTAAGAGGCATGATCAGTAGAAAAAAAAGTGTCTTGTGAGTTGATTGAATCAAAAATTTCCATATCTCATATGAAAATTAGATTCAGCCTAAAATGAAATAAAATCATGTTGTTAGTTTCAAAATCTGGATCAATTAACAAAAAACACTATTGCTGATGGTGCCCCTCTGTAATATATTGTGGTCTCCTGTGCGTTTGCTTCAATTCCAGTCTTACTGATGTATGTTCGATATTTCATTGTTCTGCAATGACATTAAATACACGCAACATATTTAGAAGATTACTATTAAACAGGACTTTGTTTTTATAGTGGCAAGCTTAGGAATAATAAAAGTGAGATCAACTTTTACTTTGATGAAACTGGCTATATATATCAAATCTCTACAGTTTATTGGTCGAGTAACTGCATAAGTTCTAAATGGGTAAATTGAGTGTGTTGTAATTTCATAGAACATAGAAAACCTACAGCACAATACAGTCCCTTCGGCCCACAAAGCTGTGCTGAACATGCCCTTACCTTAGAAATTACCTAGGGTTACCCATAGCCCTCCATTTTTCTGTGCTCTATGTACCTGCCCAGGAGTCTCTTAGAAGACCCTATCGTATCCACCTCCACTACCATTGCTGGCAGCCCATTCCACACACTCACCACTCTCTGTATACAAAAAAAACCTTACCCCTGACATCTCCTCTGTACCTTCCAAGCACCTTAAAACTGTACCATATCTTTCTGCATCTGAGCTATTTCATCATATAAAGTGCAACATTTTCATTAGGTAGTTGAAAATTGAATAACGTTGTATTCATAATAGTTAGAACTGATGTAATATTCTCAGCTCTAGTGTTATGTGATGACACAGTAAAATTGATTTTGCAGCAAACCCAACCTGTGTTGAATTGCACTGTGCTTGCAATCAGAGCTGAGTTAAACAAAATATGTCTTTTTCCTGTTGTGACTCAGAATAGTACTGCAGGAATTTATACAGAAGTTAATGTTTTTTTTGTACTTTTATGGTAGTATAGCAATGTCATTAGTAAGGCTAGCAATTTAAGGTTGAATTATGGCCAGTTTGTTCTGATTTTCCTTTCCCGTGACATAGTGACATTATGGGTGGAGCCCAGCATAAAATGAAGAGTCCTTAAAATCTACAAGGAATATTTTTGAGTAGGTGTGTTAATGGAACAAATAAAGGAGAATCTTTTCCTTTCCATTCATAAAAAACAGATATGCACTATTATGTGCTTGATCTTACAAATGATTGTATTAACCCCTTATTTCTTTAAGAAATCTTGTTCCTACAGAGCACACAGAGTTGTTTTGGAAAGTGGGTTGACCAAGAAAAATTGAAATGCTAAACTGGCCCGATGGTCTTTAATTCTTGGAATAATATGGTAGCTTCAGAACTTTACTCATTTATAGTATAGATGAGTATTTTTATAATTGCAAACTATCTGTTTTTAGATGCATAGAGATTGAACAGAGTGAAGAAAAGGTATAGATCAAAATTGCATATAACATGAAGCTGGTAAGCACTTGGTTTGGTGTAAAGAGCTGATGGGAATAAGCTGCACTGAAGTGTTAACAATTTCATGATGGTATTAGCAAATCCTGCCACTACAAAATAGATTTCTCTTTATAGTTTGAGTGATTATTGCCAAATACTCCATTATTAAAGGAGTTTTAAAAACTAATTCTGTCTGTAATCAGAATAGCTCTTAATTCTACTCCTGTCCCTATAACCAGCTTGTGAACATCTTTTTCCATGTTTAGCTTACTGTTGGATTTGGATCCCTTTACAATATATTTGAACCTAAAATTATTGAAAATATGCCATTTAGAATGTTCGTAATTACTATAAAATTATTATAATACTGAGTTTAAAAACTGCTTTTAACAGCCTGAAGTATGTAATCAGCTTTGTGGAAAATTTATATGTTAGAAAGCCATTGAAAGTTGATAGGTTGTATTTTACAACTAACCTTATGACTAGCTGTTGAAATAAGAGTACCTGGCTTGTACTTCTCACCATGGTATTTAATGTCTTAACATTAAAATACAAAATGCTTGACATTTAATGTGCTTCATTTTTGGGTTTCAGTGAAGCTATAGATATCTTTTGGATAAAATTGATTATTTCACAGAAGTTACATAGCAATCCAACCAAACTGCTTTAGAATATTTTCGCAAATTAAATATGTAATGTAAGGTTTAGTCTGTGAGAAGGTTGTAAAATTTTCTCTGCAATATTGCAAAATAACTAGTGTTTCAGTCTTTCCTTGGAGAAGGATCAATGATTCGACAAGTCAAAAGGCGTATCACACAATTGGTGCACTGAATTATTGTTCCAAACTTGTATACATGAGGTCAAATCAACTAAATTGCAGTTGAATCCTAATGTGCAACCTGATATAATACAGTGGTTTTGACCACAAGAATTTGCAGAAGTCCAAATGAGCAGAAAGCATTTTTAAAAAATTGTTTCCATGTAATTTTATTACAGTTTTATGTTTATTCAAAGTTCAAAGTAGATTTGTTATCAAAGTATGTATACTATATACAGCCTTGAGATTTATCACGTTACAGGCGGCGTCAAATCAAAGAAACACAATAGAACCCATTAAAAAGATCATCAGATATCCAATGTGGAAAAATAAATTATACAAACAATAAAAATTAAGCAAATAACATTGAGAAATAAAGTTCACAGCCTCAAAGCCAGTCATAGATGAACCAGGAGCCCATTAGTTGCAGGCCACGGCACAAGTGCAGTGCAGATTTGAGTAAACATCACCAAGCAGTGAGCTGAACATGGCCCAACCCTTGCATCTGGCCGCGACGTCCTGAGCTTTTCAGTCTGGTTCTTTATTTTCAGTGGAGCTGCGACCATTGTTCACAGAATTTACTTAATCAAGTTTGGATCTGCACTGACCTATGCAACAATTAGGATCCTTTAGATATCCTGTAGATATTTAGATTCCAATCCAGTGTGTTTTGAAACACACTGATGTTCTGTTAGGGAATCAATGCAACCAAGTTTTGGTAGAGCAGTGATCCATTTAATGGAAGAATAGTACATTGACTGTTACTACCCCATAGGTTAACAACTCTGTAAACATGACTTTTATTAACAATATTGTTTTAGCTAAACTGATAATAGATAGTAGAACTCCACTGTCAACAAATAAGCTCTCGAAGTACTACTTAGAAAATGGCCTTTTCCTCTTTCCCCTTTACTTTAAGCTCCATCAGAAATATCTTTGCATCAGCAGCTTGATAAGACATGGTCTTAAGATGATGTCCTATTAAGATGTTCTATTAAAGCTTTTTTTTTTCCTGCAAGCATTCGGAAGACTTCATTTTCTAGCAATTGTATAGCATCTGAGTGCCAAAAAATACTTGTCTCTTCCATCCTAAATTTTCATTAGTATTTGATAAGGTTTTAAAAGTAAAAGTACCTCAGTTAAACTACAGTGCACCCATTGCTGTTCTGGAGAAATACTATTGCACATTCCTGTTTTTTTTAAAATCCTTTACCATGGGAAATGGCATGTTTTATAGATAACCGTGATACACAAAAGAACTTTTTTAAAGGTTGCAGTGAACGTAATCAAAATTTGTCCTGTTTTGTGATTCTTTTGGTACAATTCAGTGCAGTTCTATCACCATCAGTTTTTTGTATACGTAAAATGCTTAATCACTTCATTAAGATTTGGGATTATATTAAGCATCAAAAATATGTAAACTGGAATGAATGGGGCAATTTGGATGCAACATCCATGAATCTTCTAGCTGAAAGTTTTAGTTAGTAAAGTCCAATTTAATCAAAGCACAACAATTTTAGATGATGATGCGTTTTTGTTTCCTTTTTTTTAAAGGAGCAGACTATTCTGGTGAGTACTTTTAAAAGAAAAAAAATATTTCTCCAAAGATTTCATGGAGAATGCAGCTTTAATATTGGTACATTCCTCCTGCAAATGGGGTCATGTGCTAAAATTCCACAACCAATTTGAGAGAGAGCTTTAGTTGGACACATTTCTATAACCTTTTCAATTATGGTAGTATTTTTAAAAAGAACAAGGGTATTTGCATTTTAATTCAAATAATGTATTGTGAGATCCTCTATTTCCTCCTT
The DNA here is from genome assembly GCF_963921235.1 of Mobula hypostoma. NCBI lineage: Eukaryota > Metazoa > Chordata > Chondrichthyes > Myliobatiformes > Myliobatidae > Mobula > Mobula hypostoma. The sequence goes on along the minus strand of NC_086099.1, from coordinate 107,104,834 downwards.
GCATTTGGTTTCAAGTTTCGTATTCCATATTAAAGCTCCATTTATAACCAGTAGTGAAAACTTAATAATTTAATGTAGCCAAATTATTTTGTTCTGCCAGCATCATTAACTTGCAGAATGTAATATATTTTTGTGTAAATTAATTCATGGAATGGGAGGGCTAAGAAGGATAATTTGGAGATGGCCAGAATAATTTTCGATTGTTTACATTATTTATGCAGTATATTTTGCATGTGCATGTAAGAGAAATATTCTTACATCTATTGTTATTTTGTGGAGGTCATGCCTTTTTAAAACTAAATCAATATTTTGTTTGGTGATTCCAGGGCAACTTATGACACATCTGCCTCAATTACGAAGCGGAAGCTTCCAGAAGAAGGGGAAGCCATTGAAGAAGAATTTGAAGAATACAAAGTAATAATGTTATGCAGTGCTTTTGTGTTTAGTCATCCTCAGGAAAAATAGAGATGTATGCTTTCCATTTTCTTTTATCTCACTTATCATATTTTAAAAAAGAAAATCTTGGAAGTACTTCCAGTGAAGCCATTTGTAACTTGGTTTCATTGGAAATTGTGGGCGTGTCTTGAAAAAACACTTATGTTGAGTTAATATAAACATTAAGTTAATGGTGTTGAAAGTAGAGAGTCCAGTTTATTGGCATTGGAATTGTTTTAATGTATGATATATAATCTTCCATATGACTTTTTTGTAAATTGTAACTGCACATTTTGCTAAGTTTTAAGGGAAAATTGAATTTACTTAATGCTTGGTCCAAGTTTGAATAATTTATTTTTAAGAAAATGTATTTGAAGTATGCATTTGTATCAGAGGAATTATTCTTAGTGATATCTTGATTTAATTTTGATGTTTAATTATAACAGTAGTTTATTGGAAGTTCAATGTAAAAACTGAAAACTGTGGAAATATGCAGTTGGTTAGCTATCATTTTCTTGAATCAGACCACAAATGTGACTGATCTGTTGAATCTGACTTTCTGTTTTTATTTCAGATTTCCATTAAACATAGAAACATAGGAAATAGGTGCAGGAGTAGGCCATTCAGCCCTCCGAGCCTGCACCGCCATTCAGTATGATCATGGCTGATCATCCAACTCAGAACCCTGTACCTGCCTTCTCTCCATACTCCCTGATCCCTTTAGCCACAAGGACCATATCGAACTCCACAGATTCACCACTCTCTGTGTGAAGAAGTTTTTCCTAATCTCGGTCCTAAAAGGCTTCCCCTTTATCCTCAAACCGTGACCCCTCGTTCTGGACTTCCCCAACATCGGGAACAATCTTCCTTCATCTAGCCTGTCCAATCCCTTTAGGATTTTATACGTTTCAATCAGATCCCCCCTCAATCTTCTAAATTCCAATGAGTATAAGCCTAGTCGATCCAGTCTTTCATCATATGAAAGTCCTGCCATCCCAGGAATCAATCTGGTGAACCTTCTTTGTACTCCCTCTATGGCAAGAATGTCTTTCCTCAGATTAGGGGACCAAAACTGCACACAACACTCCAGGTGTGGTCTCACCAAGGCCTTGTACAACTGCAGTAGTACCTCCCTGCTCCTGTACTCGAATCCTCTTGCTATGAATGCCAGCGTACCATTCAGCTTTTTCACCGCCATTATCTGCTGTTTTGATTATTACTAACTAGAAGTTGCTTTATATAGTGATTTGAGGAAATGCTTGTCATGCCTGTCTTGTAATCCAAAAGCACTTGGTTGTCTCATTAAATGTTTCAACTTGATTTCATACCATTTTATAACACGGTAGAAATGATCAAGGCAAATTGCTAACTATTTACTTTCATTCTCCCTTCTAAGTAGGCATTAACCTTCCTTTTAAAGTTAAAGCTCCCTTCCACTAGTATTTTGTTTAGGAACCATATTCTAATTACCATCTGCCCATTAACAACATCTCAAATAATTATTTCATTTGAAAATAAATAAAACCTGCATATGTTGAAAATTGAATAGGAAGAGAAACTGTTTGAAATGGCAGGTCAGAAAGCATTTGTGGAAAGAGAAATAGTTCATGCATTAAATTGAAGTTCTTATGTCAGAATTTTTAGAGGGGGAAAACAAGTTAGTTTTAGGTTGTGGTAGATGGGGCAGAAATGGATAGGTTAAAGAAATTATCTTTGATTGGATGAGGCAGAGAGATCCACGGTGATATGTTATAGAAGGCCTCTGATCAAATGGATTAAATGAGTCAGCTACAAGAGTATGAAGATATAGCCAAAGTGCAAAATGCTGCAAATTACAGGCTGTGGGACATGCCCAACTTGTTCAGGTATGCTCAGAGAAAACTGAGCCAATATCGCAGATGGATGACTTGCAGCAAAGTTAGTCTAGAAGGCTGCAACCTGCCCAAAGAAGAGGTGCTCTTCCTTTGATTTGCGCTCAGCTCCACTGTAATAATGTAGGGGGCCATAAACAGGTTACATTGTGAGTATGGTGCCAAATTAAAGGATAGGAAACTTTATCAACTTGTTCTTACTCCTTTTTACATGCCTTTCAATCTGTCCTTCTAAAATGCATTGCTACTGTTCTGTGACCTATATTTTGGTATTATGTTGATCACCTTTTGCAGAGGGCTTTGTTTGTGATTTAAGCTATTGGAATAATATTGAATGCCAGTAATGTGTATGCTCAAAAATAAAATAGAACTTTTTTTGAAAAAAAGTTTGCATATTTTTAAGTATACTTATCTCAAATAAATGGTCCGTGGTAAGTTGCATTATGTTTGTTCTCTGCACCCTGCCTTTGAAGTTAATTCCATGAGATGAAGAGAGATGCACATCATTCCTCCACAAGAAGACATGTTTATAGGGGCCTTGATATGTTAAGTTGACAAAGAGTATTAATGATTTACTTTAGATTGAGAGAAAAGTGTTGAATACATTCTACCCAGCCTATACAAATATGCTATTCTAAAATGGTCTATGTATATGCAAAAATTGAATTCATTCTGTCCTGAGTGGAAGCTACCCTGGAATCTTGGATCTATTTAGACATTTAATGTTCACTCTCTTGGCAGGATGAAGTTGTAGAAGAGGAGGAAACAGAAATGCAATATAATGAGGAAATCTACAAAGATTCCAGCACGTTTTTAAAGGTAAGTATATTTTCATCTCATGATCTTTAAATATTGATGTGACAAAAATGTAGTAGGGTTCAAATGATCTAAATAATAGGATATACTTCAAATTAAATATCAGGATCTTTTTTTAACATTTTGCTTAAATTGCATTTGTGATAGTAATATTGACCAGACTGAAAAATTCCACCTTAAAAGTTGACTGTCCATTTCCCTTCACACGTGCTGACTGACCCAGTGAATTCCTCCCAGTTTTTCTCCAGATTTCAAAATTCAGTCTTTGTGTGAAGTAAAATTGATGTTTGATATGAAATGCCAAAATACTGATCATGCAAGCAAGCCAATATTTACTCTATCTCCTCTAAAAGATTTGTAAGAAAATGATAAAGCATTACCATTTCATGTACAGTACATTATCATTACATGAGGCATATAGGGTAATCTGATCACAATAAATATACTAAATTCAAAAATATGGTGTAAAATGTTTATTGTAAGCTTGGGAAAAAATAGTAAAAAGCATTGCTGTAATGGTAATTTTCACTAAAGTAACAGCAGGTTTATTTCATCAGTGGTTGGAAGCAGCACTCGATGGTGTGTTATGTCAGAATCATGTTTACCATCATTGATATATGTTCTGAAATTAGTTGTTCATTGCAGCATACAGTGCAAAATATATAAAATTACTCTAAGTTACAATAAAAAAAATAAATTGTGCAAATGAAGAACTGTTCAGAAATGTGATGGCAGAGGAGGAGAAGCTGTTCCTAACACATTAAGAATGGGTCTTCATGCTCTTGTACCTCCTCCCTGATATTAGTAATGAGAAGAGAGTATGTTCCAGGTAGTGAGGGTCTTTAATGATGGATATCACCTTCTTGACGCACCACTATTTGCCGATGTCTTCAATGCTGGAGTGGCTTGTGCCCATGATGTATCTGGCAGAATCTTCGACCTTCTGCAGTCTTTTACAATCCTGTGCTTTGGCACCTTCAAACCGCGCAATGATGCAACCAGTCAAATTGTTCTCCACGGTACAACTGTAAAAATTTGAAGTACCAAATTTCAAACCCCTAATGAAGTGGAGCCACTAACTTCATGATTGCATCAATATGTTGGGCCCAGGATAGATCCTCTGTGATGTTGAAGCCTAGGAACTTGAAGCTGCTCACCCTTTCCAGTCTGACTTCCTCCATGAAGATTGGTGTGTGTTCTCCTGACTTCCTCTTCCTGAAGTCCACAATCAATTCCTCGTTTGTGCTAACTCTTCTAGCTGCTATACTCACTCCTTGCGTGGACTTCGGTCCCAAGTCTGCTGATTTTGAAGATGGATACATTTGTTAAATGGTTTTGTGTGTCTGTGGCTGCAAATTTCAGTTATAGTAGTTCTGAACAAGAGTATTTGATGATTCCTTTGTAGGCTGTGCACCAAAAGTTGGCACTTTATTTGGTGCCATCATTACTTTCTGCTCTAGCTATTACAAATTGAAGGGATTTAAAACCCTGAAGAATATAAAGATGGCTATATTTTAGTTAATAAACATCAATATTTATCAGGCATTGGTAAGTTAACTTGAATTTATATGGTACCTTCAAGGAAAGCATCCCTCGATGCACCATAGGAATGTACTCAAACAAAAATTCCATCTAGCCAAGTGATAACCTTGAGAGTTGACCAAAAGTTTGAATGTTTGCTTTCAAAAGGTGGCACTTGCCATTTACATTGTCCTTCCTTGTCCCAATTTTTTTTAACCAGGTGAAATACTTTTAAAAGTGTAGTTATCAACAAAATATAGAAAACGCAGGAGCTAACTTGTGCATTATGTCCTTTCACGTAGCTATGTGTTAACTGGGTTCTATTGTTTTGTAGTGTTCTAAAATGCTGCAGGTAGTTTATCCTCTGCAAAACCAGTTTGCATCTGCATTTAATAGCCAATCCAACATACTCAGCCCAATAGCCTTCCCTCAGTATTGCATCAATGTGCCAGTCTGGATGCTTGTGCTCATGTCATTACAACCTTTTGGTAGTTAATAGGTGCGAGAAGGGTATGCTGTGATTAAAATAAAAGGATTCTGCAGTTAGGTACAGATGAGTGAGTGAAAACTTAAAAAAAAAAAATTCGGAATAGGATAGTTGAGGTTATGAACTTCAATAGGAGAAATCTTAATTATTACTTTTATGGAGAAATATTGCAGATGAGCCAAGTGCAGAGGGATCTAGGTATCCTTGTGCATGAATAACAGGCAGGTGCAGCCAATGGTTAGGAAGGCAAATGGGCTAGCTGTTATTGCAGGAAGTTGGCAGTTTAGGAATAGGGAAGTATTGTTACAATTAATGTACAAGATACTAGTCAGCTGGTGTACAATGCACAACTTTGACCACTTTACTTATGGAAAGATATACCGTTATGGCATTCGTCGTCGTCGTAGGTCGCATCTGGAATTTCCAGTTGGCGGACAATTTCCCTCCATGCCGCTCTGACATATTGGGAAATCATGTACTTGGCAGGTTACAGCAGTGGTTTGCCTTTGCCTTCAGCCAGGTCAGTTTAAAGAGATCACCACCTCTTGCAGTGGATGACCAGGACGTCTAAGTGTCTTGTCATGCTCTTAGCATTCCACAACGCCTGCTGGCCTGCCTTCTTGACTGTTAGACCATTAATCAATCTCCTCCGCTCAATCTGCCAGGGCCAGACTTCACACGCTGGGACAGGCAGATCCCCTACCTCACCGAGGGTTGAAGACCCGTCGACTACCCTCACCTGGTTTAGCCCGTCCGCCGAGACGGTTTACCGGGGTGTGGCCGCTGCGTGTGTTACAGCTACTTGGAGCCGCAGGTGAGAGCTGAGCGCCAGGTGGGGACCAAAAGTGGACGAGCTGCCCTGAAAAAGGGCACGTCGGCCCCCAACCCCACCACAGGTGCTGCCCCTCCCTAGACACCCCGTACACCCCATAATGGCATTAGAAGCAATTAAAAATGGCATTCAAGATAATTAAAAGGGGTTCACTAGCCTAATTCCTGGGATGAGAGGGCTGTTCAAACTGTAAAGGAAATTAAATTCATATTCATTAGAGTTTAGAATAATAATGTCATAGGACTGACACATATATAAAACCATTAGAAGGTGTAATGGCGTGGATGAGAATGTTTCACTGGTGGGTAAACCCTGAACAGAGGACATAGTTATATGGCAATAGTTTAAAATTACGGTGTATAGTAATTTTATTGCCATGGTGATGAATCTCAGCGTTCTCTGCTCCAGAGGGTTATGGACACTAGATTGTTGGGGGTGATATTTAAAGAGGTAGCAAATGACCTTATCCAGTAATTCAGACTTCTGTCATTTGATTTTGGGTTAGAATTGAAAGGCCATTTTTTATGTATACAAGAATAGTTTAAATCTATGAAATTATGCTTGGAAAATTCTTATTCTATAAACATTATTTATGCTTTTCCAACTATGTTAATGAAATATTTATATGAAAAAGTTTAGGATATTACACAACACTAGAATTCTTTTGGGTGGCATTAATGGAAAATGACTGGTGCTCCACCATGCTGGAGTTTTGAATGTAGCTACTCTTTTTACCAATAGGAAAAGCTGCCGATTTTGAGTTATGGTCGGTGTCTAGGAAATGACTGATCTACCTTTTTCATCCTAATAAGTACAGCAGTATTGGCTGCAGGAGAGGTTGTACTGAATTACATTTGAGAGTTGTGTCCTGCAAGAACAGTTTATAAGTATTGAAGTATTACAATGTACACCATGGATCTCTGTTCAAGTTTGTTTTGTTTACATTGTTCCAACTATTAGCAATTGCTTCTGGGGTAAGATTGAACAGAACCAAAATGTCAGTTTTAAATGGAACAATTTATGAATGCTTGGGGTTAGGGGTAGTAAGGACAGCAAAGTTGACCTTGCATTGTGATTTCTTTTGGGCAATTTGTGTGCCAAATATGCAGACTGAAAATTTTAATGTTTGTTGATCTGATCACTTGTTATATTGCTTCTCATCAATCAGTTTATGATCTGATTGACAAATTTGACTTTAGATACATTAGATACATGTTATCTACAGAAAATTTATGACAACCTAATTACAAATTTTCATTTTAAGCAACTTCGAGAAAACGTTAAAGGTTCAATAAAATAATTTTAAAGGCAGAAAAGGATTAATAATTAGCATCGAAAGTTTTCTGGTTATGTACTCAATAAATACAACTAGTCCAAGTTCTGAGCAAGCAACTGCGACATTAAAATAATACAAAGACATAAAAAAATCGATACACACAATAAACTTAAAACTAATGCAGTGTTCTTTGATTTCACACCAAATAATCCAGCAATTCAGGCAATGCAATTTATTATACTCAACTTTGAAATTGTCAGGTTATAGGTGAGAAAGAAAAATTGATGTTGAATCTGGACTCTGTAAAGGCAAGAAAAGACAATTTCAGGACTTGTAAATTTAGCTTTGTTTCTACTTTGCATTAGAATACAGTTGTTCATGCTGTCTTAATCTCCTTTTGCTTTTTGTTTGACCTGGCTAATACATGCAGTGTTCCACCAGGGTACACAAAGCTTGAATCCACACAATGACTACTGTCAGCATTTTGTGGACACTGGTCATCGCCCTCAAAACTTCATTCGTGATGTAGGTAAGTTAAAGCAATAACCAGTGTGTCCTTCGGACTTGTCCACAGAAATAGTTCTGATGACAATCATCATGGAAAAGTGCAGCAAGACTGATACATCACCAGACCAAAACTAAACATAGGGCTTTCAGAGGCACTTGTGTTCCCAGTGAAGCTGTGCTTTATATTGGTATCAGTGTATTTGCTGGACTTTAGAAGATTCGGGTTCTTGATTAGTATGGGTGTCAGTGGTTACAGGGAGAAGGTAGGAGAACAGGGTTGAGTGGGATAATAAATCAGCTGTGATTGAATGGAGCTGCAGACTCAGTGGGCCAACTGGCCTCATTCTGCTCCTATGTCTTATTGTCTTCCATACTTTTGGGTAATAACCTGAGCTGCAGTTGTGCTCTTGGAGCATCAGATTGTGCAATACCCTCAATGAGTGATACACATTTGATTCTCAGCTTCACTGGGAGCACGTACCCCTGAAAGCCCATCAATGCTTAGTTTCCTTTGGCAGAAAACTGCAGGAAGAATTCAGCAGGTCAAGCATCATCTATGGGGAAAAAGATATTGCCAATGTTTCAAGTTGACACCTTATGTCAAGAATGAGAGTAGAGTGGAAAGACAGCCAGTATAGGAAGAAGGAGGGGGTGAGATTGGGGCTGTGGTAGGTGATAGTGGATGGAAGAGGGGTGAAGGATAATGGGCAAAAGGGGATGGAAGATGGCCAGGTAGGTGTTAGGTGCTAATAGAAAAGGGGGAATAAAATGTGTGGGAGGAGGGTGAAGATGGCAACAAAAATTAGAGGGTGAAGAGTAGAAATGCAAAGATTATAAGTGCTAAAATCTGGTAAGTAAAGAATGTGGTAATGGGAACTTTCAAGGGAGATACAAGGGGCAGATGGAACCACACGTGTAAGGGGTATGGGTTATCAGATCGGTAAAATGTGTGGGTAATAGTTTGAGTAGATCCAGGAGGGATAGGAGGATGGGTGCCAGAAAGTAGGAGTAGTAGGGCGAACTATTTGTAAAAGAAGGAAAATGGAAAGACCAGAGGTTGATTGGAAACTCTGGAGCTAGGGGGTTCACTGAATTGGAACATTCAATATTCATAACATTTGATCATAGGTGTTAGTTTTGTACAGGTGAAGATTTTCAACCTGTCAGCTTTTCATTCTTTTATAGCTTGAGGCTTGTTGGAATTGTAGTTTATTTTTAACTATAATTTTTTTTTAGAAATTAAGAAATAAAGTGATTTCTTAAGTGTAGAGTAAGAAAATGGTGCTAAGTTAACTGTCAACTATTAACATCTTTAGTGGTGGAACAAACTTCTGTTGGATTTCATCCCATTTATGTTCCAACTATCATTCATTCAACCAAAGCTTGTCTGAATCAAAATCTATTTCAATTTCCTTGCAGGCCTTGCTGACAGATTCGAAGAATACCCTAAACTCCGTGAACTTATCCGGCTGAAGGATGACTTAATTTCACAAACTAATACTCCTCCCATGTAAGTGATGCCTTGTGTAATTCTTGACAAAGATTGATTTTGTGTCAGGTGCTCAAATGAGGTAGTCGAGAAGTGTTCTTAAGAAGCATACATTTATAAGATTTACTTTAAAACTAACGTCATTTTTCTGTGAACAGGTATTTACAGGCTGATCTGGAGACATTTGATCTTAGAGAACTAAAGAGCAAATTTGACGTTATTTTGGTTGAACCACCTTTGGAAGAATATTACAGAGAAACTGGAGTAACAGCCATTGAAAAATGCTGGACATGGGATGATGTGAGTTGTTTTTCTTGCAATGTTTTTATTATCATTCTACAAATTATTTTTCTAAATGTTTGTTCCTTCTATTTTTTTAAAGAACAAATAGGTGCATGTTTACATCCAGATATTAATTTGCCATTATTTTTTGATAAAAATTGTTTCAGACTACCAAGGCTTTTTTATTAATACATATAATTGGTATGTTGGCCACGTATCATTACCAATTAACTTTTTGAAGGGCACAAGCAATGTTTCTGATGCTCAGCTCACACAAAGCTGGAGGAACTCAAAGCAGGTCAAGCAGGTACCTGACCAGTGGAGGGAGACAAAAACAGTCGATGTTTCAGGTTGAGATCTTTCATCTCAACTGAAGCATTGTTTGTTTCTTTTCCTCCACTGATGTTCCTGAGGTCTTCTAGCCTTATGTGTCTGTTGCTCAAGATTTACAGCATCTGAAGAATCTCTTGGGTCTCTGCAGTTGTTAAACTGTTTATTCATGGTTCAAAATAATATCAAATTTGAAGTGGTCTATTTTTCAGTATTGGCAAAATAAAACACTCGGTTGTATAGCTCTATCATTATGGTCTAATGCATTCAAAAGTCCATTTGTTGATTGTATAGCTGATATCCATGGCTTGCATTACCATTGCATAAAATAAGTTCGAGTTTACACTGAAGCATATATTGGCATTTGCTTGTCTTTACCTTATTGAAAGATTGCTTAATCAGGTGGTAATTTCCAATTGGTGGACTTTGAAAGGAAAATCTCAGCTGGGTGGTTATGTTCTACCAGTTTTTGCCCATTAATAGACCAGTAATTGTAGAATTCCTTTCCAGATTGTTATTGAGTTATCAACTCACTTATTTCCGGTTCTCATACTTCTGCTGTTGCCCATTTTCTGTTCTTCACAGAAGCCCCCACTTTCGACAAATCATCTTTCATCATTTCTGATATGCCTTCAGCATCATGTCACCGAAAATGCATCTTTCCCTCGCCTTTTTTATCCTGCAATACCCAGACTGCCAGCCACCACCAACAGATGATGCTCTTGTAACATCAAACAGTATAGTGCAGGAACAGTCCTTCAGCTGGCAATTTTTGTTAATGATCATGATGCCAGTCTAAACTAATCCCATCTGCCTGCACATGATCCATTTCCCTCTGTTCTCCACCTGTCCGTGTGTTTGTCTAGGCGCCTCATTATTGATGCTGTCAGTCTTATTTCTATTACCTCTTCTAGTAGGGCATTCCACATATCAGCTACTTGGTGTATTTGTAAACAAGGAAAATACATGCCTCGTACATTCCCCTTAAAGTTTCTCCCTCTCATTTATGCTCTTTAGTATTTGACCTTTTCCACCCTGGGAAAATACACTGGCTGTCTACCATATCTATCCCCTCATTATTTTATCAACTACAATTAGGTTGCCTCTCAACCTCTGACATTCCAGCAAAAACAATCCAATTTTGTGCAGTGCCTTCTGGTAGCTGGTATATGCAACAATTGAGGCAACATCCCAGTAAACCTCTTCTGCACCCTTTACAAAGCTTTCACTTCCTTTCTAGTCTTAATATAGATCTAAACTCAATCTACCTTTCTGAAGATCTAAGCTCAATCTAACTTTTTTCAGCCTAATTTCCAACTGATGTATCACATAAGCTTCCTCGTTGTCCACAAGTCCACAAGTTCCTTGTCTATTAACTTGCTGATCAAATCACCTATATTTTCATTTTATCAAAAACAACAGGTACCAGAGTAGTGGTCACAAACCTCCTTCTATGTCACCTTCCTTACAACCACAGTTGTAGTCTTTGTCACCACTTGCTTTCTCACCTTCCAGAACTACAATCATTTTACCTAGCTGTCCTTCAGTATAGCATTCTGCATTCAGTGCTGTCTGTTGTGTCTGAGCCATATGGAAGCTGTAATTTGGAAATATAGAAGTCTATTCACGTAGCAAACCACCAGGAGGACCCAAGAGAATCTCACACTCCTGACACAATATTTATTTTTTTTTTAACAATTACAAGATAAAATTTACTAGCTTCATCTGCTGTAATCACCTACATTTTGTATATAGTCAGGTAAACTTAGAGAATTACATATTGTACAAAGGTAGCACATCCCAACTAGCAGAACCCTTTTGAATATTCAATACTGGTGCCAAAAGTTTCAGTACAAACTCCAGACATCCAAAATACAACTTCTGTTACAGTCTTGAAGTATGGCTTCATGAATATACAACTAACCAGAAGGTTAAGTGACAAAGCAGATCTGAAAAAGGATCTAGTGTTGAAAGATGTGTTCTGAACTATGGTTTGGGTAGCAAGGATACACCTTTAACAATGTGCAACGTTCATCTATTGTCTTCCTCTATGTAGTTTTAATGGAACAGAGTCAGAACATACCACATCCAATGATTAGCATTACTAGCCACAAAGTATTAGTTGGAAACTGAAGTGTGTGCAGGTTTTATTTCTGAAGACTGGTTCTCATTTTAATTCATCCATAATGTCATAACTCCTGAATTATCCCTAGAACACTCAGTGGAAGCGATAAGTAAGTTTATTATCAAAGTAAGTGCAGTTTATGTCGCCATACTGTTGATTATACTTCTTCCCACCTTGTCACTTGTAAAAATGCCATTCCTTTTTCTCAGTCTCTGTAGTATCTGTTCCCAGATTTGAGGCTTTCTTTTCCAGAACATCAAAGACGAACTCCTTCAAAGGAAGAGGTTTCCCTTCCTCCACCATTGACTCTGCCCTCACCTGCTTCCCCTCCATTTTCTGGACATCTGCCCTCATCTCTTTCTGCCATTTTAACAGGGCTGGAGTTCATCTTGTCCTTGCGCACCACCTCATGAGCCTCTGCATCCTGCACATCATTCTCTGCAACTTCTGCCATCTTCAACAGGATCTTGGCATTCAGCAAATCTTTACCTTCCCTTTTCTCCCACCCCCCCATCCCTCACCTACTCTGCAAACTCTCTCATGGATGTCCCTCCTGGCACTTATCCCTGCAAGCAGAAGAGGTGTGATACCTACCTAATCACCTGCCCCCATGCTATTTAGTCTGAGTATCCTTCAACCTGACAGCATGAATATTAGTTTCTCAAACTTTTGCTAATTTCTCCCTCAACCCCTTCTGATTTTCCATTCCCATTCTGGTTCTGTTCTTACCTCTTCTCTTTTCCTCACGTCCCTCGCACTCTCCTCCTCCTTCCACTCTCCTTTTCTATCAGATTCTCCTTCAACCCTTTACTTTTTCCATCTTTCACCTCCCAGCTTGTCATTTCATTTCTCCTCCCCTCACCTACCTACCTTGCTCTTTACCCATCATCTTCTAGCTTGTACCCCTTCCTTTCTGCCTACCTTCTTATTCTGGCTTATTCACCCTTCCTTCCCTGTCCTGATGAAGAGTCTTGGCCTAAATGGTCGACTGTATTCCTTCTATAGCTGCTGCCTGATCTGCTGCATTCCTTCAGTGTTTTGTGTGGGTTATTCTGAATTTCCAGCATCCTGCAGAATCTCTTGTGTTATATGTCACAATATACTACCTTGAAATTCAATTTTGTTGCAGCATTTGCAGGAAAATAAAGAAATACAATGTAATTTCAATACAATGAAGTACAACAGAAATCGGATTTGACATAGTACCTCTGTTCAATACATAAACTTGATTTTGAACTTCTGCATAACCATACTTAATCACTCCCGTTTCCATTCTGATTGCTTCAACTTTCTGATAGTTTTCTCTTCCCCAGCTTACTCTGAAGACTTTTTTTTTAAATCAGATTTCACTTACTTTTGTATCTTATCAGTATCTTATATTTTAGTATTTGACACTTTGCAAAAGCATCTTTCCTTTGATTGCTGAAATCAGTTGCTTTTTGTGGTATCTAAGAAAATGATTAGAGACTTTTTAAGCACTTTCTCAGCAAACTTTTTTGTTGTAGATCATGAAACTGGAAATTGAAGAAATTGCTGCTCTAAGATCTTTTGTCTTTTTATGGTGTGGCTCTGGGGACGGTCTGGACCTTGGAAGAGTGGTAAGTTGTCAAACAGGAGCACTCTGAGCCAGATTAGACCTTCCTTTACTAAGTAGCCTATTCAGATGGTAAGTACTGTCTGGTGCACAGCTGACTAATTGTTTGCCATCAATAGCATGGCTATGTTGAGTCTTAAGCTTTGTACATAATTCACACTGAATACGTAATGTGCTCTTCTGTTTTGTGTCTGTCATTTTGATTAATGGCTTTCCTCTTGCAAAGGTATATTGGAAGCTGATCTCATTTATAATGCCTTTTACAAAAAGGAATATCTCTTAACTGCATTTTTATTACTGAATTCATTTTCCTTGATGATCCATTACCTAAAATGGTTAGTTAAAATGACTTACTTGGCAATTAAGTGTTTATAATGCAGGTTTTCATTAGATTATTTCAGTATGGAATCCCACCTTTTTAAAATGGTACTTTACATTATTTCAAATTAAGTTTGTTGTTTTAGGAAAATATTTATATTTTAGTACATAAGTATTAATTTTTTAAAAATTCATTTATTTCATAGTGATGACTCTAAAGACTTTCTGCCTACTACACAAAGCTAATTGACTGTAATTGCACTAAAACAATATTGTAGTTAAGATATTTCAGTGTCTTTAATAAATCTGTTACTGCTTCTGTTGAGCTAATATAAATTCTTGTACAAATCTCATCACTTGTAGCGTGGGTTCCAATTAGTAGGCCTCAAATTAGAAATTAATTTTTTACGGCTTTTTATTATTCCAGTGTTTGCGCAAGTGGGGTTTCAGACGTTGTGAAGATATATGCTGGATCAAAACCAATAAAGATAACCCTGGGAAAACCAAAACCCTAGACCCAAAAGCAGTCTTCCAGCGAACAAAGGCAAGTGTATGATTTGACCTTGAGGTCAGTGTGGTATAACAAATCCAAGTTCCTGCAGTCTCTTCAAAGGAAATGTCTGCTTTTTCCTCTTTTGTTTAATTGAAATACATGATAAATGCAGTTCAGAATGGGCAATTAATTACTTATCAACCCCAACAGTTTTTTTGGTATGAGATAATATGCAAGCACTTTACAATGTTTTATGAAGTTTTTTCTTGATTAAAATACGTAATAGTTTAATTCATTTATAGGACGGGGAAAAAGGAAAGAAAAAGATTGCCAATAGGGAATCCCCGATATGGAGAAAAAGAATGGGACAAAGCCCACTATGTTTGTTTATATAGAGATACAGCACAAAACAGGTCTTCCGGCCCAACAACAAACCAGAGTGATAGAGCTGAGTACTGCCCAGCACCCCACCTTTTTAAACCTAGCGGAATCACAAGATAATTTACAATGTCCAATTAACCTACTAACCCGTACATCTTTGGGCTACGGGAGGAAACCGGAGGAAACGCACATGCACTTGCAAATAATGTACAAACTTGCTTCAAGGGGACGCTGGAATTGCTGCTTACTCATTCTTTAATGTAACAAGTTTATATGTGAAGGGCCCTTGTTACTAGCTGCAATTCAGCATTCAACACAGTAGTTCCATCCAGGCTCAACAAGAAGCTCAGAGACCTCGGCCATGACCTTGCCTTGTGCCATTGGATCCTGGACTTCATGTCAGATCGCCAGCAGGTTGTAAGAGTGGACTCCCTCACCTTCAACACTCTGACCTCAATACGGGAGCCCCTCAGGGCTGCATACTAAGTCCCCTCCTTTACTCCCTGAATACCCATGACTGTATCACCACTCACAGCTCCAATACGCTAATTAAATTTGCCAACGAATCTACATTGATTGGCCTTTTCTCAAACAATAACAAGGTGGCCTACAGGGAAGAAGTCATCTCTCTGACACAGTGGTGTCAAGAAAACAGCCTCTCCCTCAATGTTGCAAAAACAAAGGAGCTGGTTGTGGATTACAAGAGGAATGGAGACAGGCTAACCCCTATTGACATCAATGGATCTGAGGTTGAGAGAGTAAACAGCTTTCGGTTCTTCGGCATCCACGTCACTGAGGACCTCACGTGGTCTGTACACACCAGCTGTGTGGTGAAAAAGGCACAAATGCATCTCTTTCACCTCAGACGGTTGAGGAAGTTTGGTATGGGCCCCCAAATCTTAAGAACTTTCTACAGGGGCACAATAGAGAGCATCCTGACTGGCTGTATCACTGCCTGGTGTGGGAACTGTACCTCCCTTAATCGCAGGACTCTGCAGAGAGTGGTGCGGACAGCCCAACGCATCTGTAGTTGTGAACTTCCCATGATTCAGGACATTTACAAGGACAGGTGTGTAAAAAGGACTTGTAGGATCATTGGGGCCCCGAGCCATCCCAACCACAACCTATTCCAGCTACTACCATCTGGGAAGCAGTACCGCAGCATAAAAGCCAGGACCAACAGGCTCCGGACAGCTTCTTCCACCAGGCCATCGGACTGATGAACTCGCTCTGACTTGAGTGTACTCTATATTACACTCTGTTCTATTTATTATAAATTAATTAATCACATTTAGATGGAAAAGTAGCGTAAAGATTTTTACTCATGTATGTGAAGGATGTAGAGACTAAAGTCAATTCAATTCAGTACTTAGATTAAGGCAGTGGTTGTTCCATGGAGAGCGAAGTATAGAGATTCTGTTGCCTAGAAATTCCATGGCAACTAGATGTAAAACCTGTAATTTTTATTCTTTAAATCCCTCAAACTATTAAAATAAAAACCACAACTAACAATGTCATTTTAATTAAAAATTAACTAAAATCAAGTATATATACGAAACAGAATGATTTTTAAAAGGCTGATTTGGGCATAACCCTGGCTATTTTCTCGATTAGTTCTTGTTCAGATCCTATGTCACCTCTTTCTAAGGATTTGAGTTCATTTTATACCAATAGAACCATGCCACCCCCTCTGCCTACGTGCCTGTCCTTTCAGTAGATCTTTTTTAACATCCTTGGATGTTCAGCTTCTAGCTGTAATCTTCTTTCAGCCGTGGCTCTGTGGTGCCCACAATACCATGCCTGGCCAATATCTGACTGCGCTACGAGGTCATCTACCTTGCTCCATATACTGTGTGCATTCAATTATAACATCTTCAGTCTATATTTGTCCCCCTTTACACTGCAACATTCCACTAACTTGCAATTTTGCCCTATTATCTGCCTGTCCTTCCTGATAGTCTCACTACACACTGCCTCTGCAGGTAAACCAACAGTCCTATCCTCAGCCCCATCACTCTAGTTTTCATCTGCCTGTCAAATTAGTTTAAACTCTCCCCAACCTGCCTGCAAGGATATTGGTCCCCCTCTGGTTCAGTAGTGACCCATACTTTTTTGTACAGGTTATACCTTCCCCCGAAGACATCCTAATGATCCAGAAATCTGAAACCCTGCCCCATGCACCAGTTTCTCAGCCAAATATAGTAAATGCCAAAAGAAGACAAGCTGTTCAAATAAAAAACCACTGAGAACAGGAGTTATAAAGAGTCCTTGGAAATGAGTCTGTAGCTCATACTCTCAGTTGAGAGAAGTGGTGAATGAAGTTAACTGTGCTGGTTCAGGAGCCTGATGGTTCTAGGATAATAACAGTTTCTGAACCTAAAGGTGTGACCTAAGACTTCTGTACCTCCTGCCTGATGTAGAAGTGGGAGGGGGGCATGGCCTAGCTGGTGGGGGCCTTTGATCAGTGCTGCTTCCTTGTGGCAGAGCTCCATGTAAATGTGCTCAATGGTTGGGAGGGCCCTGCCTGTGTTGGACTGGGCTTTCCCTGTCACTTTCTGTAGCCTTTTCCATTACTGGGCATTGGATTTTCCACATCAGGCTGTGATGCAGCCAGTTAGGATATTCTCCACTATACATTTGTAGTAATCTGTCAAAGTTTATGGTGGCATGCCAAATACACACAAACATCTATGAAGTTAGAGACATTGGCATGCCTTCTTTGTGATGACACTATGTGCTTGGTCCAGGTGTTATATAGTCACTAAGGAATTTAAAGTTATTGATCCTCTCCACATCCATTCCCCTCATGAGAACAGTGTCACAGACCTTCAGTTTCTTCCTCCTGCAATGAATAAGGCGGTCCTTTGGTTTTGCTGACATTGAACAAAACGAGCAAGCAGCATCATTGTAGACCCATCACACCCTGGACATCACCTGTTCCAACTCCTTCCTTCTGGTAGGCATTTTAGATCACTGTATGCCAGGACAAATAGGTACAAGAATAGTTTCTTTCTGTATGCCATCAGTCTTATGAGCACTTGAATTTTAGTCTATTATAAACCAAGTCCACAGGTATACCTCATTGTATATAGTTCAGGATTATTTGCACTATTATTTTGTTTGTTTTTTGATTCTGTACAGGGAGTGCTCAGGGAAACCAGCATCAAATTCCCTGTATGTATCCACATACTTGGCGATAATAAAGGATTCTGATTCTGAGTGAGAGGTTGTTATGGCACTACTCACTGTTTTCAAATTCCCTCCCATATGCGGATTAGACACGTGCTTTGATTGTAACAGCAATGGTATCATCAGCAAACTTAAGTATGGCATTAGAGCTATGCCTAACCACTCAGTCATAAATGTAAAGCAAATTATCAGCTTGGGTCTTGGTACTAACCAGTTGTGTCTAATATGAATATCAATATGCATTCCCCAATGCCCTGTTCTCCCCCCCAGAATGGGTCTTTGAAACCTCCTAAGTTAATGTGATTTACCAAAACAGGATCTCAGTTAATAATAATTGTTTAAGATAAATTAAGTTTTCTCTTTATAAAATTTTAATTTGTGTGCATGTTTGCAGCAAAGAAACAGTGCTATATCACGAGCTTCTGTGATGTGGGTTGGTAGTCCAAGCCTTGTTCAAGTGATCTGGTCCTAGGGTTGAGGTTCTGAACTGGAAGAAGGCCAAATTTGAAGAAATGAGAAAGGATCTAAAAAGCGTGGATTGGGACAGGTTGTTCTCTGGCAAAGATGTGATTGGTAGGTGGGAAGCCTTCAAAGGGGAAATTTTGAGAGTGCAGAGTTTGTATGTTCCTGTCAGGATTAAAGGCAAATTGAATAGGGATAAGGAACCTTGGTTCTCAAGGGATATTGCAACTCTGATAAAGAAGAAGAGGGAGTTGTATGAAATGTATAGGAAACAGGGGGTAAATCAGGTGCTTGAGGAGTATAAGAAGTGCAAGAAAATACTTAAGAAAGAAATCAGGAGGGCAAAAAGAAGACATAAGGTTGCCTTGGCAGTCAAAGTGAAGGATAAATCCAAAGAGCTTTTACAAGTATATTAAGAGCAAAAGGATTGTAAGGGATAAAATTGGTCCTCTTGAAGATCAGAGTGGTCGGCTTTGTGCGGAACCAAAGGAAATGGGGGAGAACTTAAATAGGTTTTTTGCGTCTGTATTTACTAAGGAAGCTGGCATGAAATCTATGGAATTGAGGGAATCAAGTAGTGAGACCATGGAAACTGTACAGATTGAAAAGGAGGAGGTGCTTGCTGTCTTGAGGAAAATTAAAGTGGATAAATCCCCGGGACCTGACAGAGTGTTCCCTCGGACCTTGAAGGGGACTAGTGTTGAAATTGCGGGGGCACTGGCAGAAATATTTAAAATGTCGCTGTCTACGGGTGAAGTGCCGGAGGATTGGAGAGTGGCTCATGTTGTTCCGTTGTTTAAAAAAGGATCGAAAAGTAATCTGGGAAATTATAGGCCGGTGAGTTTAACGTCAGTAGTAGGTAAGTTATTGGAGGGAGTACTAAGAGACAGAATCTACAAGCATTTGGATAGACAGGGGCTTATTAGGGAGAGTCAACATGGCTTTGTGCGTGGGAGGTCATGTTTGACCAATCTCTTGGAGTTTTTCGAGGAGGTTACCAGGAAAGTGGATGAAGAGAAGGCAGTGGATATTGTCTACATGGACTTCAGTAAGGCCTTTGACAAGGTCCCGCATGGGAGGTTAGTTAGGAAAATTCAGTCGCTAGGTATACATGGAGAGGTGGTAAATTGGATTAGACATTGGCTCGATGGAAGAAGCCAGAGAGTGGTGGTAGAGAATTGCTTCTCTGAGTGGAGGGCTGTGACTAGTGGTGTGCCACAGGGATCAGTGCTGGGTCCATTGTTATTTGTTATCTATATCAATGATCTGGATGATAATGTGGTAAATTGGACCAGCAAGTTTGTTGATGATACAAAGATTGGAGGTGTAGTAGACAGTGAGGAAGGTTTTCAGAGCCTGCAGAGGGACTTGGACCAGCTGGAAAAATGGGCTGAAAAATGGCAGATGGAGTTTAATACTGACAAGTGTGAGGTATTGCACGTTGGAAGGACAAACCAAGGTAGAACATACAGGGTTAATGGTAAGGCACTGAGGAATGCAGTGGAACAGAGGGATCTGGGAATACAGATACAAAATTCCCTAAAAGTGTCGTCACAGGTAGATAGGGTCGTAAAGAGAGCTTTTGGTACATTGACCTTTATTAATCGAAGTATTGAGTATAAGAGCTGGAATGTTATGATGAGGTTGTATAAGGCATTGGTGAGGCCGAATCTGGAGTATTGTGTTCAGTTTTGGTCACCAAATTACAGGAAGGATATAAATAAGGTTGAAAGAGTGCAGAGAAGGTTTACAAGGATGTTGCCGGGACTTGAGAAACTCAGTTACAGAGAAAGGTTGACTAGGTTAGGACTTTATTCCCTGGAGCGTAGAAGAATGAGGGGAGATTTGATAGAGATATATAAAATTATGATGGGTATAGATAGAGTGAATGCAAGCAGGCTTTTTCCACTGAGGCAAGGGGAGAAAAAAACCAGAGGACATGGGTTAAGGGTGAGGGGGGAAAAGTTTAAAGGGAACATTAGGGGGGGCTTCTTCACACAGGGAGTGGTGGGAGTATGGTATGAGCTGCCAGACGAGGTGGTAAATGCGGGTTCTTTTTTAACATTTAAGAATAAATTGGACAGATACATGGATGGGAGGTGTATGGAGGGATATGGTCCGTGTGCAGGTCAGTGGGACTAGGCAGAAAATGGTTCGGCACAGCCAAGAAGGACCAAAGGGCCTGTTTCTGTGCTGTAGTTTCTATGATTTCTATGAAGTCGGTACCAATGGAGTATAGTCATATGGAACGAGGAAAACATCAGTTTTCTCAACTTTTTATAATGGCTACATCAAGTAACCTGAGACAGGTCCTTCTGTAGAAATGTTGGCTAGCAATTGGTTTCAGCAGAAATGTTGCATGCTTTTTGAAAGCATAACAGGTTTAAAAAAAAATGGTTTGAAACAAAATTACATTGTCAATGGAAAATCTATATGTCAGTAAGTTATTTGTGTTTGGTCTAATTATTTCCTTAATTAGACTAAAATATTTTAATTAAAATTTAATTATGAAAATCTGTAATATGGTTAATGAAGATGAAGATACTTTGAATCAAATGTTTAAACGTGTGTTGAAGGATCGAAGTAATCTATCACTTCTTCACAGTTAATATTGTAAAAGATCTTTTAAAAGCAACAGATCCAAGGACTTTGGACAATTGATTGTGATGCCTTTTTCCTGTCAATTTATAATGTTAATCTTACAACAAAAGTATTAAAATGATTCAATCATATCATGCTAAATTTACATTAGTTTGTAATCAAATGAAAATAGTTTGCTGTTAGATATATCAAGTGTAATTTTCATTTTAAAATAATTTCCTCCTTGCAAATTAATAATTTACAATCAATATTGTAGTTTATTATGACAGTTTTTATGATAAAGGATTTAGTGCTTTCCCAGCATATATTACGAATAAACTTTTCTCAGGCTTCCAGCCAGGTACAGGTATTGATTGTAACCAGTGCTTTGATGACAAACTATCAGGGATGATGCTCGGGCATGTCTAGTCCGTTAGCCTCGGACATGGCATCTATCGGAAACTTGCTCACATGGACTTGTAACTCAACAATAACAACCACCATTATGCCTCTCAATATAGAGCAATTCTTTCTACTTCGATTAACTGTGTAAAAAATATTTCAGACCCAGAGAGTCTCCCCAAGGAAATAAGACTATTATGCACAATGTTCCTACAGAACGGTGAAGGAAATCAGGTGGGCCTTTAAAAGGACTGGCAGAAAAAAGCAGGAAACCTAACAGCAAGGAGGAACTCGACGCTATAACCTGTCTTCCCTATATTTCCATTGTTTCTGGACGGATCATCAAAATCCTGAGGAAATACCGGATTAATACCATCCACAAACCCATAAGGAAGCTCAAATCAAAGCTTATGCAGGTCAGATGGCCCGGGACTCAGGTCGGCTGATTACAAGATTCCCTGTGAATGTGGAGCAGTGTATATCAACCAGACGGGACGCACAGTGGAAACCTGCATCAAGGAGCATAGGAGGTGTACAAGGAACACAGGGAGAGCGGAAAACTATTTGGATGAGGTATAGGAGGGACAGCCTATGGGGCTATAAATACCTTCAGTCTCGACATGCCTGGGCATTATTCCTAATGAATATGGCGGAGTTTGTCATCGAAACAGCAGTTAAAATCAATACCTGTACGCGGCTGGAAGCCTGAGAAGTGTTTATTAGTTTTTATGATATTTTCAAGCATTCATTGCAGTTTTTTTGATAAATTGGCAGAAATACCAAACTAAGTACAGTACATTTTGGCCTAATTAAGCAGCTGTCCCAATTAGCCGAAATTTCATGGAAATAGATAAAAAGATATAAAAAAAGATAAATTACCATTTAACTGAGTAACATAATGAAATGTAGAACAAATTAGAACATTACCAATACTACTACTATAAAGCTGTGTATTAGTTTATTTATTGAATGATTGAAATACTATGTGGAGTAGTCCCTCTGGTCCTTCAAGCCATGTGCACAGCAAACCATAGCTAATGCTAGTCTAATCATGGGACAATTTACAATGGCCAATTCACCTACCAGCTGGTATGTCTTTGGACTGTGGGTGGAAACTGGAGCACCCAGAGGAAACTAATGCCGTCATAGGGAGGACGTATAAACTCCGACAGGCAACATTGGGAATTGAACCCACGTCACCTGTTCTGTACTGTAAAGTGTTGTGCCGACCACTATGCTACTGTGCTGCCCCAATGAATCCTCTGCTGCCATTTCTTTTGACGGTAAATTAACAAAATCAGCACAAGTAATGCCTTCATACAGTGCTGTAGACGATTGCATCTTCCAAATCTTCATTTTCATTGTAACATTCAAGATGAGGAACCACAATTCTTTGTGGTTCCTCACTTGTTGAAGTAATGAAATTGTTTCATTTACACTGTCAGCTGTTTCTGACATCTCTTAAGCCTAAATGCTTGAAATGGTAGTGAGCAAAACAGTTTTAAATTGTCTCGCTGCTTTTTGAACACACACAAGCAACTGATGCTATTTTAAAAACTGTTCATCCAAGCATGGTGTAGTATCAAACAGCCACGCAAGTGCATGCGACTGATGCTAGTCAGAAATTGTTCAGCAACAGCCTTCTGTCCCAATTAAGCATCATAGTGTCCAAATAAATGAAGGGAATCAAAGCTATTTTCTCAATTAGTTGTTGTTTAAGAGCTGTTCCAAATAAGCGGCTATCCCAATTAACTGATGACCCAGTTAACTGGAATCTAGTGTATTTAGAATCCATATAAAGTATTACTTAATGTAAGAATTACCGACTTTGCAATTAGTTATGCATGTTATCCTAATATGTTATGCATTTAATTTTGTAGGAACATTGCCTAATGGGTATCAAAGGAACAGTGCGCAGAAGTACAGACGGCGATTTTATCCATGCAAATGTAGATATTGATCTTATTATTACAGAAGAGCCAGAGATTGGGAATCTTGAAAAACCTGTGGAAATATTTCACATCATTGAACATTTCTGTCTGGGACGAAGGAGATTACACATTTTTGGAAGGGACAGCACAATAAGACCAGGTATATGACCCTTTTCTTCAAACACAAGTTTTATAATGCAAATGTTATTATTCTTCTTTTTATTTTTGTAATTATATGAAAGACTATATATAGTTTCATCTTGTCATAATTTCTAGGGTCCTTGTGGTGGTTCAGTAGATTTATCAACTGTTCTATTCTTATGTGGCAATTGAGCTAATACAATTCAGTTCCAAGAACTGAATGTGTTTAACTTGATTAACTAAAAAAAGATAAAATGATACCTGTCAAGACAGAAGTTGACTTTGCATTACTGTAGATTTTTTTTCAAACTAAATTGTCACTCAAATACGAAAGTGATGTAAGAGAACAGCTGCTGAAATCAGGACTATGTATAGTATATATAGTTAGATTTCTACATATTCATATTATTTTTACATAGTGCACTGTACTGCTGCAGCAAAGTAATGAATTTCACAACATGTGTCAGTGATAAATCCAATTCTGAAGGGCCTTTATCTATGCATTCCAACTCTGACACTAATTTATCATATCATAAAAAGATAGTTTATTTCTTAACAATTAATTTGATGCCAATTAATTCCAATTGACTTTTAAATGTTAACTTTTGTTTCCGAGGATCATGAAATTCACAATTACAACTTATTGCGTTAATATGTTTCAGTTAAACACTTAAGAAATGCAGTGTTAATAGTAAAATGATAGTTTTAACTGTTTTCTTCCCATCATCTGTATTTACAATGATTCAATATATATTCACTGGCCACTTTATTAGGTATGCCTGCTGTCCTTCATTTATGCAAATATCTAATCAGCCAATCCTGTGGCAGCAAATCAAAGAAAAAAGTAAGCAATTCAATTGTTGTCCAGACTAAACATCAAAATAGGGATGAAATGCAGTCTAAGTGACTTTGACCATGGAATGATTGTTGATGCCAGATAGAGTGGTTTGAGTATCTCAGAAACTGCTGATCTCCTGGGATTTTCACATACAACAGTCTCTAGAGTTTAGAGGATAGTGCGAAAAACATCCAGTGAATGCCTTGTTAATGAGAGAGTTCAAAGGAGAATGGCCAGACTGGTTCAAGCTGACAGGAAGGCGACAGTAACTCCAATAACCGGTGTTGGTTAAATAACAGTGGTGTACAGAAAGGCATCTGTGAATGCATAACACAAAAAACCTTGAAGTGAATTGGCTGGAACAGAAGAAGTCCATGAACATACACTCAGTGATCACTTTATTAGGTACAGGAGGTATGGTCAACATTTTGGGTCGAGAGCCTACATCAGGATGAATCCTGTTGTAGGTTCCCAACCTAAAACGTTGATTTATCCCTCTGCCTCTGCTTATGCAGCAGACTGAATAACTTCAACAGATTTTTTTTTTGCCCCCTTGGTTTAATACACCTTTGCTTTATAATATGTATATTTCAATATATTGATGAAATTGAAGCCATTTCTTTAAAAAAAAATTAAAATCTGTTAGTAATTAAATGGAATCCTTCAGAGTGCGTGCGTTTGAGATGAGGGTGTCAGAAGAAACAAGTTAGGCCACGTAAATTGCTAAGACTTTGTTTAAAACTGCACACTGTTAAGAGTTGACTTTTTATCAGCATGGTTACTCCCAATAATGAGAATTGTACTCCAGACCCTTGTATCTGTTTACTGTGTACCAGATACAGTGCAAATAGCATTACCATGTGTTAATCTAGTCATATAGTGCAACCACCTTAAAAATGTGGGTGTTGAGGACAACTTTAACACCTGCATTACAGGGAACCCGTTTTAAAGTGAAACTGGCATTTATTATTTTTGGAGTGCTTCCGTCAGTGATCTGCACCTCAGTTTCATTTTCACAACATAGCTCCATACCTTGGTGTTCTCAGCCAACACGAATCTGCTTCATAGATGTTCAGGTATGTGGAGGTGTATATATTCAGCATTTTGTACAGATGGCCACAGTTTGTAGAACAGATTCCTAGCCCTAAATTGTTAATCCTTTCCAAAACCTGTAAAGCTGTCCTCAGTACTGCTCTTGACAAACTTGTCTTGTCATTTATTATGATCATGGCCGATCTAGACATTATATTCTCCTGGATACTTTACTGTTTCCCTATGACTCCTGCAATTGCTGAGCATAGGCCATACCTTGAGAACATTGGAACCATAAAACTTCAGCTAACAGTAGAGCAGGAGAAGGATGTGTACGCCATGGCTCTGTGGTATGGGGGTATAATCTGATATGTTCTGATGTGCTGGATCTGCCCATAAGTGTGGAAGGGTTGTGGGTTCTACAGACAATTGGGAGGGGCAAGGGAGAGATTGGTTTGGGTCATGCCCAGTAATTGGGTGTGGGTGGTGGGGGTCCCACAGTGACTAGGTCTAACTGGGAGTGTGGGCCTTACATATGTAGGCTCTGCCCCGGTGGGTAAGCAGATCCCTTGCATGCCTGTTCTGCTCATTGGGAATATATTTGCCTATGTTAGAACTTGGTAAGGAGGTTTATTTTTAAATAGCCACACAACAATGCTGTGTTTATTTTTTTTAAAAATCTCTTTACAAATCTAATATAAGCTAATAAAATAAAGCTAGAGAACCCAACAACATCGCATGCAAAATGCTGGAGGAACTCAGTAGGCCAGGCAGCGTCTATAGAAAAGAGTATAGTCGACGTTTCAGGCTGAGACCCTTTGGTAGGGGTCCTGCCGAAAGGTTTCAGCCCAGAACGTCGACTACTTTTTTCCATAGATGCTGCCTGGCCTATTGAGTTCCTTCAGCATTTTGTGTGAGCTGCTTGAATTTCCAGCATCTGCAGATTTTCTCTTGATTGTGAACCTAACAACATAATGGTCTCACACAAAGCAAACTACAGACTATGCATGTTATATTGGAGTGAAATGAGACAGACCTGTCTTGGGAGATGTGACGATAAACATCCACACCGCAATATAATAAAATGCCTTATGTTGAGAGTAGCTTACATTATGTTTGTAAGCATGTTATGCTTATTATTCTAATAGAAAAAATTATATAATGGAGAATTTTAACTGATAGTTGCTAAAGTACAGAGGCAAAATGTTTTTGAAAGTTTATGATATATTCTATCATTAAAAACAATTAATGAACTGATTTTTAAACTTTTCTAGAATTTCCAATTTTGTAAAGTGTGTTATTTCACATCAATACTTGTACCTGTCTCTACCTTTGATTTGTATGCTTTTGAGATACATTTACACTTTAATTTTTCTATTTATTTTACCTTCCTACAGGATGGTTAACTGTGGGTCCTAGTCTTACAAACAGTAACTTCAATGCTGAAACTTACAGCTCGTACTTCACTGGAACCAATGTACATCTAACTGGTTGTACAGAAGAGATTGAAAGACTTCGTCCCAAATCACCACCTCCAAAAACTAAACCTGATCGTGGAGGTGGAGCCTCCAGGGGTGGAGGAAGAGGTGGCACTTCAGCAGGACGTGGAGAGAGAGGACGGGAAAGAAACAGAGGAAATTTCAGAGGAGAGAGAGGTGGATTCAGAGGTCGAGGAGGTGCTGCCCATCGAGGGGGATTTGCACGGTGATGACAGATTTCATGAGACTAATTTGGGAGTGGGATTTCAGAATCTCAGCCTGAATTGATTCCTGCTCTACTTTTCTACTTTTTTAATATTTACTAAAGCATAGTAGTGAACACGTGTGTGGCCTGCAGAAAATGTTTTGCACGTTGATTGCAGGCATTTTGTAATAATCAAAATGCAGTGCATTTGCCTTTAAGTCTGGTGCAGTATATATTGAGGTTGGTTACTGGTTTAAATCTGTTGCAAAGTCTCAGTTTATGCTACACTTAAAGTTGAGTTTTTAAATTTTTGAATATTGGATTTTTTGGGACACTTTTTAGTAACGTGATTGTAGTTCAGGATCTTAACCAAGGGTGCTGAATAAAAGGCAGTTCCTGCAGAACTGACTTGGAAGCGTTGATTCTGTTATAACTATAAGATTCTGCCAATTTCAGTGTAGCCAACAGAACCACCATCTTGTCCCGTATCTACCATTTCTACTTGATTTTAACCCTTAGAACCTGCCAAACTGTAGAGTAAGAAAAGCAATCAGTTTGTTCTGCTGTATGTCTTATGGCTCTATCTGCCATTAAATTCAGATATTTTTACACTAAATTTGTTACATCTATTCTTCTAAAATGTTTACCAAATAATTTCATTTTTCAGAGCATCTTTGTGAACACACTTAGTTATTTTGCATCCAGACCTTGAAAGCAAAAGAAAGATGTCATTTTTTAAAATCATTACCTTAATCCTGTAAGAATTTTTAATTTTTAAAGTTCTTCTCCCCTCCTCCACCCTGCTAAAACTTCTTGATTATATGTTTCATTGAAGGTAATCTCTGTACATCATTTAGCAGCAAACTGTAGAGCAAGTGTATATCTAGCTGTGTCAACTTAGAGACAGCTGATCATTTTTGAGAAGATGAATGCAAATTAATATCAAGAAAATGCAAGGCCATTTAATTATTAAGCAAAGAGCTTTTATAAATTCAGGTAACTGCCCCTGGAAATCACATATAGTGATTTTTTTCATTTATCGTTGTAGAAACAGTTTTTTATACAGTTCTGTTTATTTCTATATTTTTATAACTAAATGAGCATGCCTTTTGTGGAAGAAATACCAAGTTAAATGTGATAGTTGTCATGATCTTTAACGACTTCAAGGAGTTAAGAATGACTCTGTTCCTGGTCGTTGGCTTTGTTTCCAAAGGTCTTGCAGGTGTTGTTACTTTTATAATTTAAATCATATTATTTTGTACCTGAGTTTTGATACAAGGAACATGTTTAAATTTCTTCACAAACAAGAGAAAATCTGCAGATGCTGGAAATCCAAGCAGCACACGCAAAATGCTGGAGGAACTCAGCATTTTGTATGTGTGTAGTTTAAATTTCTTACTGGAGTCCATCTATATTTATTAGTTTTTAAGAAAAGTACTTTATGATGAATTGTAACCCCAAATCTAAGCAGATAAAATTGTTTTACTACACTGATTTACCTGATGTAGTTCATCTTTTTAAAATGTTCAAGCACTTGACTGACAGTCTTTGTTCTATGATGTTGTAAATAGCAAACACCTATTTCATGCATGCTCAAAAATAATTGTATTTGCCCACTTTTTGGAAACAAAACTGAGGTAGAATTTGTTATCTAGAATTCATTACTTTGTTTTAAGAATTGGAGTACATTCTGATGTGTCTACTCAAATGTTACCAGTTCTTCACTTTGTCGCCTTCAGAGATTGTCCAAGTGCTGAATTTTTATTTGCAAATTTCCAAAGGAAAATGGGAAAATGTGGTGCCTAAATTGAAAGCTCAATTAAGCACACCTTCCTTTTTAAGAATAAGACTTATGTACCTGCTTACCCAGCCTTTTGAGCTTGATTCTCTTTCCATTTCCATCCGTATCAAGGACAGCTGTCGAATAGTGAATTATAAAAATGAAGGTTCCATTATTCTGATGACAGAATGACACCAATCTGCCACTCATTTGGGTATTCCCATTCTGAGTCTCATCAAATCCGAAGCTGTAGAGTTCTACTATTTGAGCTGCAGGCACAAGAGTGAGCCTTCTCTACCTGTTTCATCAGATGTCATCTCATCAAACTTTCCTATGGGGGTGGGAAGGGATTTTAGTTTTTATTTTAGATGTCACAGTTTGAATGTGGGTGAAAACTGATTTTATAACAACTTGTTTCTTACATTCTTTAAAGAACCAGATGGCCTGTTTCTGGTGATTGGAGATCATTTGTTGTTCATCCTATCAAGAGGATTCACCCTTTTTAAAATGTTTCCTTGATCTCTTTTGTGTATCTGAGAGCAGATAGAGTTAAATGAAAAACAAATATTCACAGATGCTGGAATTTGGAAATAAGAAGAAAATGCTAGAAATACTCAAAAGTCAAGGTAACATTTATGGGGGGGGGGAATAAGCAGCAAACAAATTGAGTGGAAAACCTTTATCCGAATCATTCTCAATAAAAGTAATTTGAAATTTGAATGCTGTGTTCCTGCAGGTGCAGCATGATCTGCTGTGTGTTTCTGGCATTTTATGTTTTTGTTCAAATTCACCACTGAGTGCCAGCTGAGACTTTAGCTAAGATTATTTGGACTGAGGCTCGATTATTTAACCTTGTACAAAAGTGGAAATTTTACTTGCTGAGCCACTGTTGACCCCTTAATTGTGAACAATAAGCTGTATAGAGGAATCTCCTTTGTCCACAGTACCAGATCTTCCACAGGGAAAGGCTGTGCAAGATAATATAAAATATAGCCATGATTAGTACAGTATATTCCTTGGTCCTAGAAAATTCTAGTTCAGACTTTTTTTTTAATGTAATTGTTATTGTGTCTTGACAGTTGCTCTACAAAAAGAAGTGTATATCCATTTCTAACATCCACTGGGAGATTGTGATCTTTCATTCTTGTAAAGTGGGACCTCAACTATCTATATTTTTTATATATTCCAATAAAAGCTTGTTTTAGTTTTAGATGTTTGAATACTTTTCTTTAATTCTCAAGTTTTTGTTCACTTGAAATTCACCTTGTTGGTTTTGTGCCAATGATTTTGAACAGATCAATCACCACCTTTTCTTTAACTTCGAGTACCGTGGGTGACCTGTCACTAACAAAGCCATCCCACGTATTTCGTCTCAACAGTAGTTAATTGTGCCAATTCAGTAAGTGGCCATCTGTCACTGAAAACCTCGCATCTCATTCAGTCCCTGTCAAAACATTGCAAATTCCCTTGTATTTCTGTATATATAATATGCAGATTTCACTGACAAGGCTGAAGTTTTAATCAAGCAATGGGAAAAGAAGTGAATGATGGACTTCCATAGCAATGATCAAGGAAATGACATGTTTTTTTTTACTTCCTACCACCCCTCTTCACCCACATCATCCACCTTCCCCTGTGCTGTGCCCAATTTTTTAAAAATAATTTAGCAAAATATATTGCTTACTGGAATACTTTATTCAAAGACAAGTGTGTTGCTGTTTTTTTTTAAATCTGTGGGCTGTACATTAATTCTCAAAGTGAGTAGGTTGAAGATGGTCTCTGAGATTAAAATTTAGTTTGGAAGAGGAATCCACACAAAATGCGAGAGGAACTCAGCAAGTCATGCAGCATTAATGGAGGGGAATAATTGGTCAATATTTTGGGCCAAAATCTTTCTCCAGGATTCGAAAGGAAAAGAAGCAGGAGCTGGATTAAGAAAATAAGGGCAGGGAAAGGAAAACAGGTGATGGATGAAACTAGGTAGAGGAAGAAGGAATAAAGGATACGTGGCTTTAGTAGCAAATTGATGATCCCTGTGTACCTCAATGTTATTAAAGTCCACCACTTTCTCCTTTCTTTTAACCTCCCGAAGTCCCTGACATTTGTCTGGATTAATCCCCATCTGCCACTTTGCCCATGTCTGTAACTGATCTATATCCCATTGTATTTGATAATCCTTTATACTGTCCACAAACCCACTAATCTTAGTGTCATCTGCAAATGTGCTAATCCACCTATCTACGTTTTCATCCAAATATATATCACAGACAACTGAGGTGCAGGCATTGATCCTTGTGGAACACAACGAGGCACTGACTTCCAACCAAAATAACAGCCTTCCACCTCTAACCTCATCTCTATGGCCAAGCCAATTCTGCATCCAAACTTACTATTCACCCTCAATTCCATTCATCTCTGTCATGAAGGACCTTACCAAAGCCCATGTAGATAACATCTGCTGCCTTGCCCTCATCAAGCTCCTTTGTCACTTTAAAATACTCAGTTTAGTATGCAAGGCATGGCCTGCACCATACAAAACTATACTGACTGTCCTTGAGCAGGCCATGCCTTTCTAAATGTGCATAAATTTTCTCACTCGATATCTTCTCCAATGGCTCTCCTACCAATGATGCGAGGTTCACTGATGAAAGTTGGAGGCAGAGGAAGCCAAGAAGTCGAGCAAGTTCTTCATGCCCTTCTTTGAAAAGCCCGGAACAAGTAGTTCGACACGTTCCATGGAGTCGCCTGCACTTGCTACAAGTTTGTTAGAATCCAAAGGTGGATCAAGTACAAATGCGTCACAAGCCGAGGAGGAAGTCAAGTCAGATAAATCTGAGTATGACGAGATTAAGAGTGAGGCTGCCACAGAGAATGTGGACATGATAGGAGGGGAAGATGATGGTGGTGGTGGTGATGTTGAGTTTATTGGCGAGATTTTACCTGATGAGATTGAACCTGACGACACTGAACCTAGTGAACTGGATGGTGTCAAAGAGCCTCGAACTGTCATAACAGAAGTGATTGAACAGCATGACATTAGACTTCTGAAGTTCGACAAGGATGCTGGAAAAGCAATTCTGCCTGACGCGTTGAGAACAGAAATAATAAAGCTGGGTTCGAAGTATTTCCAGGACAGTGAGGAGCCTTTCCTACCAACAAATAACTGCTCAATGAAGAAAACTTGGTTCAAGAGGAAACTGGGAAATGGTCGTGGTGAGGAAGTGACTCGCTCATGGCTGGTCTATTCCCCTTCTAAAAAGTCTACATTTTGTATCTGTTGTCTTCTCTATTCCTGGTCAGACCATCAGTCCTCATTAGAGCAGGAAAGTGGATTCAACCAGTGGAAAGCACCTGAAAGGATTAGTGTTCATGAAAATGCCAAGAATCATCAGCAATGCTTCACACAGTGGAAAGAAATGGAAAGAAATTTAGCTGGAAACAGAGGAGTTATTGACATGGTATTTCAGTCACAGATTGAGAAGGAAAAGCAGAAGTAGCATGATATCTGGACGAGAATCCTTCACTGCATAAAACTCCTTGCAACTCAGAACCTGGCTTTGCAAGGACACAGAGTCACTTCAGCTAGACAATGACTCCAATGTGGGAAATTTCCTTGACTTACTGAAACTACTGGCCATCTTTGACCCTGTCATAAAAGAACACCTCACTCATTTGGAAAGTCATTCTGGATCCACGTCTTATCTTTCACCAGGTGTCCAGAACAAATTCATCCACATGATGGCATCCACTGTTCGCCAGAGTTTATTGAGAGGCGTTCGTAAAGCCAAGTACTATGGTCTCATGTTCGACTCGACTCCTGATCAGGCACACCGTGAGCAGATGTTAGAAGTAGTGAGGTATGTGGAAGTTGACTTGAGAGGAAAATAGTCTGTGTTATAGAGTTTTATCCAGATAAGCCAGAAGGATGCTGAGAGCTTGGTTGAAGACATCTTGAAACAGCTAGAGAAGGACGAAATGGAGCTACAAGATTGTCGGTCACAGTGCTATGGCAACGCTGCTGTGATGGCTGGACACAGAAGTGGTGTTCATCAAAGAATAAGTGACAAAAACAACCTGGCAGTGTTTGTGAATTGCGACACTCACTCACTCAACTTGGTGGGTGTACATGCAGCCAAGCAGGATACAATGATGGTCATGTTTTTTGGAACCATCGAAGTTCTCTACGTGTTTTTCGCTCGTTCAACACAGCACTGGGAAAAACTCAAAAATGCCGTGCCTGTGGTTTTTAAGTCGGAGTCTGAAACCAGGTGGAGTGCAAGGACAGAAGCAGTGAAGCCCGTCAACAAGTACCTTGAGGAGATGCTTCAAGTTCTCCAGGACATGATAGACAATGAATACGAGACCAGTGAAACAAGAAGTGACACAAGCCATCTGTACAACCACATTGTTGAGTTACGATTTTCTGACTTTGCCAGGATTTTGGAACAAAGTACTCATTCGCATTGACCGTATTCAAAAGAGGATGCAGGATCCTAGCATTAACTTCCACGATGCTGCCCTAGATTTGAAAGCCCTCTGAGATCCTTTTTATGATGAAAGAGAAGTGTTGGTCAGTGAGTCACTCGAAGAAGGAATCGGTATCTGCCAAGAATGGAATTTTGAAGTTGAAAGACGTCAGAGACGAAAGAAACGATTGGCTGATGAGAACTCAAGAGACACTGGGATAACAGCTAAGGAGGAAATGGAAAGAGTCATGCAGGGAGCACTCAACCGTCTTCACAGAGAAATGGATGAAAGGTTCACTCATTTGCACGACACTGACACCAAGCTTGGGTTCCTTCTCAACGTCGAGGGACTGTGTTACGGCGCCGACAGTAATGACCTAAAGAAGAAGTGCGAAAATTTGGGTGAATTGTACAGTTCTGATGTTGATGGACAGCAGCTATGTGAAGAAATTTTGGTTTGCAGAATGTTGCTATCAAGGCGGGTCAACATGAAAATATCAAGACTTGAACAGCTGCTTTAATTTATTGTTCAGTATGGAGATGAGAGCGTCTTCCCCAATCTTTGCATTGCTATTCAGATAATGCTAACCATCGCAGTTTCCATCACCAGCTGTGAGAGATCATTCAGCAAGTTAAAACTAACACTTTCATATTTAAGAGCCTCCATGGGTCAGGGCAGACTCTGTGATCTTGCTCTGCTGAATGTAGAAAGAGAAAAAACTGAAAAAACTGACTTTGATCACATCATAGACCAATTTGCATCAGTGAAAGCAAGGAAGGTGCAGTTATAATTTTCATGTAGTGCCATAATTTGTTAATTAAAAGATTAACGAGCTTGACTTGTATTTTTGAGCTGATATTATTGTAAAGTTATCTAAAAGATGGGTGTCAGATGTTTAGACAGGGGCACAATTTCAGTGCTTGTCATAGGCGCTATTTTCCGTAGATACGCCCCTTGAGATATACCTGCAACTGAAGTCCCTCTGATAATTTGGGGTTCAGTAGCCCGATAACAAACCTGTCTCCAATGAGTTAATCTCTCAGGGCATACAATTCTGTGATGAAAGTCATTTACATTTTCATCTGGCTCCTGTTTTCTGGAGTTGAACATCACCCTCTGATATATCACATTTCACTTTCCTGTGAAATACTCTTTGAATTTGTCCTACACTGTTTTGTACTACTTTTTCTGAGCATATGACAGTTCTAATCCACCCATGATGTCATCTGCTTTGACACCTATGCAGTATTTCAGTGTGCTTACTTGATGCTCTTCTGGAACCTGAATTTCAAAGTGTCTGAGCCATCTCTCAGGTTTAGAGAAATCAAATATCTGATGGGGCTTTATTAGGTAAGTAGGTGTAGGCACTGCAGGTATTTGCAATACTTTCCAGTGTTTATTTATTTGGACTACTCTGCTGTGTCTGTGTCTCTATCTCTGTGCACTTTTGCAGATTATTACAATATATCCACTTCTGGGTGTAGCTCGAAGGCATTGCCCAACACCTCCAGCCATTTCGCAGCTCATGTCGCATGGTGCATGCAATTGGCAAACTAGTATGGGAAGTTCAGGTTGACAAATCTTTGGATACTTCTCATGGATATGTGAACAAGAACAGTCTTACTGTAAAGTCTTTCTTATTGGGGATCTTACTAAGTCTGTAGCACCAATTCACCAATGACCAACCACTTTTGACACCGTGTTGTGTTCTTTATTGAGGGACAGTGCGGAGCACATCAGAACACCAGTATGATAACCCTGCTTGTACAGTATGTGTGCCTCCCATGTGGGAGTGGCATAGAAGTAGCGTTATTAACTAACACTACAGGAAACACTAGCAGAACATGTCTGTTGTGGAGTTTCTGGGAACAATTCAGAAGGTGCAGCTGGATGCATCCCAAAGAAGTAGTATTCTAAAAGCAGAATGGTGCAACTGTGGCTGAAAAGAGGAGTGAAAATTAGCATAAAAGCAAAAGAGAGGGCATATAATGGGGCAAAAATTAATTGGAAGTCAGAAGAATGGGAAACTTTTAAAAACCAACAGAAGGCAACTAAAAGCTATAAGGAGGGAAAAGATGAAATATGAAGGTAAGCTAGCCAATAATATCAAAGAGGATACCAGAAGTTTTTTCATATATATAAATAGAGGCAAGGGTGGATAGCAGTCTGATTGGGGGCGGGGGGGAGGTGGGTGGTGAAAGACGCTGGAGAGATAGTAATGAGGGGCAAGGAACTGGTGGACGAACTAATGAAGTATTTTGCATCCACTTTCTCTGTGGAAGACACTAGCAGTATGCTGGAAATTTGAGGGTATCAGGGGGCAGAAGTGAGTGCAATTGCTATTAGTAGGGAAAAGGTGCTTGGGATAATGAAAGGTTAGAAGGTAGGCAAGTCACCTGGACCAGATGGTTTTCACTGCAGTTTTCTGAAAGAGGTGGCTGAAGAGATTATGGAGGTATTAGTAATAATCTTTCAATAATGCTAGATTCTGGAGGACTGGAAAATTACAAATGTTACTCCACTGTTCAAGAAGGGAGGGAGACAGAATAAATGAAATTATAGGCCAGTTAGCCTGACTTAAATGGTTGGAAAGATGTTGGAGTCAATTGTTAAAGGATGAGGTCCAGGGTACTCGGAGGCACATCATAAAATAAGCCAAAGTCAGCATTCAAATCTCTTACTATCTCTTCTTTCAGTTAGTCCTGACGAAGGGTCTCGGCCCAAAACGTCGACTGCACTTCTTCCTAGAGATGCTGCCTGGCCTGCTGCGTTCACCACCAATTTTTATGTGTGTTGCTTCAAAGCCAGCATGTTTCTTTAAGGGAAAATCTTGCCTGACAAATTTGTTGGAATTCTTTGAGGGAAAAAAACAAGTAGGATAGACAAAAGAGAATCAGTGGATATTGTGTACTTGGTTTTACAGGAGGCCTTTGACAAAATGCTGCACACAAGTCTTCTTAACAAGATAAGATCCCCTGGTATTACAGGAAATATACTAGAGCCTTTTCTAGTTGACTGCCAATGATTAGTGATGTTCTGCAGGGGTCTGTGTTGGGACAGATTCTTTTTATGTTATATGTCAGTGATTTGGATGATGGAATTAATGGTGTTATGAACAAGTATGCAGATGATACAAAGGTAGGTGAAGGGGTAGGCAGTAATGAAACAGGGAGGCTGCAGAAGGACATAGACAGATTGGTACAATCGGTAAAGAAATGGCAGATGGAGAACAGTGTTGGGAGGAGTGTGTCATGCACATTGGTAGAAGAAATAAAAGTGTAACTAATTTCTAAATGGAGAGAAAATTCAGAAATCAGAGGTGAAAAGGGAGTCCTCGTGCAAGATTCCCTTAAGGTTAACTTGCAGGTAAAGTTGGTGGTAAGAAAGCCAAATGCAATATTAGCGTTCATTTCAAGAGGACTAGAATATAACAGCAAAGATGGATTGCAGAGGCTTTATAAGGTATTGGTCAAGTACACTGAATATTGTAAGCAATTTTGGGCCCCATATCTAAGAAAAGATGTGCTCACATTGGAGAAGGTTCAGAGGAGGTTGACGAGAATGATTCCAGAAATGCAAGTGTTATCCTACGAGAGCGCTTAATGGCTCTGGACCTACCCTCACTGGAATTTAGAAAACTAAAGGGGGATGACATTGAAACCTATCAAATGTTGAAAGGCCTGGATAGAGTGGATGTTTCTTATAGTGGAGGAATCTCAGAACAGAGGGCACAGCCTCAGAATGTCCATTTAGAGCAAAGATGAGGAGTTTCTTTAGCCAGAAGCTGGTGAATTTGTGGAATTTGTTTCCACAGGCATCTGCAGAGGCCAGGTTATCGGGAATATTTAAAGCGGGGGTTGATAGGTTCTTGATTAGTTGGGGCTTGAAAGTTATGGGGTTGAGAGGGATAATAAATTAGGCAGGATGAAATGGTGGAGTAGATTAATTGGGTCAAATAGCCCAGCTGATGGAGGTGCTGATGGATCTATTTAACATCTCTGGAACAATCCATTGTCCCTTCAGTTTTCAAGGCGGCAACCATCATTCCAGTGCCGAAGGAGGTGACAGTATCCTGTCTAAATGACTATCTTCCTGTGGCATTAACATCGATTATTATGAAAGGCTTTGAGCAGCTGGTCATTGAGCATATTAAAACCTTATTTCCAGCTACATTGGACCCTTTACAGTTCACTTATTGCTCGAATTGATCCACTGACAATGCAATAGGCTCTGCCCTCCATTCTGTCCTGTCCCACCTGGAAAATGGGCTCTCATTTGCCAGACTGCTGTTTATGGAATTCAGTTTGGCATTAAACACCATCAAACCCCAGAAACTGGTGTGGACACTATCTTTGCTGGGTCTCAGCACTTCCCTCTGCAATTGGATCATGGACTAGTTATCAGTAAGGCTACAGTCAGTCTGTGTGGCAACAACATCTCTAGCCTCATTAAGCTGAGAACTGGCGCTCCCCAAGGCTGTGTATTTAGCCCGCTGCTGTCGCAAGACTGTGGTGCAGGATCCAGCTCAAACCACGTCATCAAGTTTGTAGATGATATAACAGCCTTATTACGAATGATGACGAGACGAAGTATACAGAGGAAGTAGAGCGGCTGGTGGATTGGTGTGAGGAGAACCACCTGAACTTCGAGAAGACAAAGGAAATCATTGTGAACTTCAGAAAGATGCAGATGAACCATCCCCTTCAGGAGATACGTGGCTCCTCCGTAGAGAGAGTTAAGTGCACTAAGTTCCTGGGAGTTCACATCATGGATGACCTCACTTGGTCCTTTAATACTGCCTCTCTGAATAAGGAGACACAGCAGCACCTCCATTTGGGAAGATTGAGGCAAACAAGGCTCACCCCATCTCAACTGCATTTTACAGGAGCACCATTGAGTGCATCTTGACAGGTTACCTCTCCATCTGGTATGGGAGCAGTCAAACATCGCACCTGAAATCCCTACAAAGAACTCCGAGGACAGCTGAGAGGATCATAGGGATCTCCCTACCACCCATCAAGGACATTTATCAGAAGCGCTGCATATGCAGGGCTCTTAGTATTATTAAGGATCTCACCATCGTCGCTGATGACTTTAATAAAGCATCGCTGATGAAAGTCTCTCCAAAGTTTTGTCAACACATCCAGGTGAGCACACGGGGAGTTAGCATACTCAGCCACTGCTATTCTCCCTTCCGCAACGCTTACAAAGCGCCCCTTTACCCCCACGTGGAAAATCGGATCGCTCCGCCATCTTGCTGCTGCAGTACAGGCAGAAGCTGAAACAAGAGGTGGCCGTAATTAAAACCGTCCACGGTTGGTCCGACCAGTTGGTCTCCATGTTACAGGACTGCTTTGATGACGACAACTGGAATGCTTTCCATGATGAGGATGTCTCAGAGTTCACGGATGGAGTCATGAGTTTCATCTGGAAGTGATCAGGGATGTTATCCCCCAGAAGTTGGTCGGGGTCTATCCAAACTAGAAACCCTGCATCAACAGCACTTACCGCACGACACAGAGTTTGCGTTGCTGGTAATCAGCAGGAACTCAAGAAATGAGGCTACAATTTACGAAAAGTCATCAAGGCAGTGAAACGACAATACAGGGACAAGATTCAGACACCACTCTCCACCATCAACACATGCAGCTTATGGCAAGGTCTGTACACCATCACAGACTTCAAAGTTAAATGCAGTGGTGTTTCCAACATCACTGTCTCTCTCCCAGAGAAGCTAAATCTTTTTTAAGCACAGTTTGATGTTGCCAGCAATGAGCCCCTGAGGAGACCTGAAGCTTGGTCATCTCTGAGGCTGAAGTTTCCAATGAGTGGACAGCCACAAGGCAGCGGGATCGGATGGCATCCCAGGGCGGGTACTTGGGATGTGCGTGGCACAACTGGCAGGTGCATTTATAGATATTTTTAATCTCTCCCTCTCCCAGTGTAGAATGCCCTCCTGCTTCAAAGCATCCACCATTGTTCCAGTACCTAAAAAGACCAAGGTAACATGTCTGAACGACTGGCGTCCTGTCACACTCACCTCAATAATAAACAAATGCTTTGAGAGGCTGGTCAAGGATTACATCTGCAGCTTGCTACCACCCACACTGAATTCCCTACAATTTGCCAACAGACACAACAGACTGGTGATGCAATAGCCACAGCTCTACACACCGTCCTTACACATCTGGAGATGATGGATGCTTATGTGAGAATGCTGTTCTTGGACTACAGTTCAGCATTCAACACTATAATTTCCTCTAGACACGACAAGAAGCTCAGAGACCTCTGCCTACACCCTGCCTTGTGTAGCTAGATTCTGGACTTCCTATCAGATCACCGGCAGGTGGTAAGAGTGGGCTCCCTCACCTCTGCCCTTCTGACCGTCAACACAGTGCCCCTCAGAGCTGTGTCCTAAGCCCCCTCCTTTACTCTCTGTATACCCATGACTGTGTTGCCACCCACAGCTCCAATCTGCTAATTAAATTTGCTGACGACAATACACTGATTGGCCTAATCTCAAATAATAATGAGGCAGCCTACAGAGAAGAAGTCATCACCCTGACACAGTGGTGTCAAGAAAACAACCTCTCCCTCAATGCCACAAAAACAAAGGAGCTGGTTGTGGATTACAGGAGGAACGGAGGCAGGCAGACTCCTATTGACATCAATGGATCTGGGGTTGAGAGGGTGAACAGCTTTAAGTTCCTCGGCATAGACATCACCGAGGATCTCATGTGGTCTGTACACACTGGCAGTGTGGTGAGAAAGGACAGAGCCTCTTTCACCTCAGACAGTTGAAGAAGTCTGGTGTGGGCCCTCATATCCCAAGGACTTTCTACAGGGGCACAATTGAGAGCATTCTGACTGGCTGCATCACTGCCTGCTTTGGGAACTGTACTTCCCTCAATTGCAGGACTCTGCAGAGAGTGGTGTGGGCAGCCCAGTGCATCTGTGGATGCGAACTTCCTACTATTCAGGACATTTACAAAGACAGTGTGTAAAAAGGGCCCGAAGGATCATTGAGGACCTGAGTCACCCCAACCACAAACTTCAGGCTGCTACTATCCGGGAAACGGAAACGGTACCACGGCATAAAAAGCAGGACCAACAGGCTCCAAGACAGCTTCTTCCACCAGGCCATCAGACTGGTTAACTCATGCTGATTTGAGCGTATTTCCATGTTACACCAACTGTGCTATTTATTACAAATTACTATGATTGCATATTGCACGTTTAGAGGGAGATGTAACATAGAGATTTTTACTCCCATGTATATGAAGGATGTAAGTATTCCATTCCATTCCTCCTTGACTTTCTACCATCAGGCAGGAGACTCCAATGCATAAAAACAAAAACGATGAGGATGCGAAGCAGTTTCTTCCCCCAGGCCATTAGGCTCCTGACTCCTTGCTGCGTTGCAATCGAAGTGCCACTCGTTAATCTGTTCTGTACCTTACAATATTTAATATTAATGCACTTGAGTTTGTTATTTTTGTGTGATTCATCCATAGATTTTGTGTCTTATGTGTACTACTTTGCTTTATACCCTGCTTCAGAGAAACATTGTGTCGTTTCTACATATTATATATGTTATATACATGTATGTAGTCAAATGACAATAAATCTCACTCGATCGCCCAATTCAGCTCCTCTCTTTTATGTTGCAACAGTACAAGATGTAGTTGAGACCAGACTTGGATTATTGTGTGCAGTTCTGGTCATCCAGCTATAGGAAGGATATCATTAAGCTGGAAAAGGTGTATAAAGGTGGACTGAGAACCATAGAACCATAGAAACTACAGCACAGAAACAGGCCTTTTGGCCCTTCTTGGCTGTGCCGAACCATTTTCTGCGTAGTCCCACTGACTTGCACACGGACCATATCCCTCCATACACCTCCCATCCATGCATCTGTCCAATTAATTCTTAAATGTTAAAAAAGAACCTGCATTTACCACTTCGTCTGGCAGCTCATTCCATACTCCCACCACTCTCTGTGTGTGAAGAAGCCCCCCCTAATGTTCCCTTTAAACTTTTCCCCCCTCACCCTTAACCCATGTCCTCTGGTTCTTTTCTCCCCTTGCCTCAGTGGAAAAAGCCTGCTTGCATTCACTCTATCTATACCCATCATAATTTTATATACCTCTATCAAATCTCCCCTCATTCTTCTACGCTCCAGGGAATAAAGTCCTAACCTATTCAACCCTTCTCTGTAACTGAGTTTCTCAAGTCCTAGCAACATCCTTGTAAACCTTGTACTGGAGTTATAAGGACAGAATGGATAGGCTTGCGCTTTTTCCCCTGAGGGGGGACATTAGGTGGTATCTAATGTCATGAGGGGCCTAGATCAGGTCAAAGTCTTCTTCCCAGGATAAAGGAAGTCTAAGGCTAAGCTGCATAGATTTAAGTTGGTCGCAGAAAGTTCTAAAGGGGAAATGAGGGTGGTGGGTATCTGGAATGAGCTGCCACAGGAGGGTATTAGAGGTAAGTACAATTACCACATATAAAATATAAATGCAAGAAATTCTGCAGATGCTTTGAATTTCCAGCAATATACAGAAAATGTTGGAGGAACTCAGCAGGTCTAACAGCATCCGTGGAAATGAACAAACAATTGACAGTTCAGGACAAGATCCTTCTGCAGGACTGAAGAAGGGTCTCAGTCCGAAACATGGACTGTTCATTTCCATTGGTGCCCTACCTGAGGAGATGCTCCAGCATTTTGTGTATGTTATCATTTATAAAAGACACTTAGACAGTTAGGTGGACAGAAATGGTTCAGAGTGACTTGAGACAAAGGGAGGTAAATGGGACTCAACTCAGAGAGGCAATTTGATCTGCATGAACGAGTTGGGCTGAAGGGTCTGTTTCTATAACTCTAGAGCTTTGTGAATCTATGACTGATCGACAATATGAAAACTAATGCTTCCTTTTGCTAGACACAGACACAAAATGCTGGAGGATCTCAGCAGGCCAGGCAGCATCTATGGAAAAGAGTACAGTCAAGGTTTCAGACCGAAACCCTTCGGCAGGTTGGGATTTTCCCTCGCTTTCTATTGCCATGTCAATTTGTAAAGGTCTGAAAGGTGAGAATGTGGAATGTACCAAAGGACTTTGTGTAGACAACAAGCTTTTGAACACATCCAGTTTTTCCAGATGTGGTGTTTTATTGGTTGTATTCCATGACTAGGAGAAAAAAACAGAGATGAAACAGATTAAAACCAGCTGCTGGAGAGCAGCTTTCAGGAGAAAGTTGTACTACTTCTGCTTCTGCTTGGAACTGCGCAAGCGCTGCCGGACGGCTGTTATAACACGCAGTCGGTGTGAACGGCGTGGGAGTTAAATTGTAAAGTAAGCTTTTTTGACCAGAACCCCCTAAGTCGATTTGATTGAGTCTATCTTTAAAAATATTAATGTCAGAAATACTGCGCAGGTCTGGTGGCAGAAGATTCCACTCGTTGATCCTGGGTAGAGGGAGTACTGGTAGCAACTCTTATTGAATGAAGGAGTTTCCAATATGTGAGGTCCAGTTTGCTGTCGAGTTGAACTGACCCTGTGATGAATTTGGATGTTTGATGGAGTGATGTTGTGAACTTCTTTGAAAATGAAAATCAACCGTACTTTAATACGTTGGTTTTCAAGTGGTTCCCATTGAAGGTTAGAGAGCATGTTGGTGAGACTGGCTTTCCTGCTGTAATCGTTTAACACAAAGCGAGCAGCACGGCATTGGATTTTTTCGATGGACTTCTTATTGTTAGCTTGATGGGGATCCCATATGGCCATGCAACACTCAAGCTTTGGACGGACGAGTGTCTTGTATGCCATGTCCTTAACAGATTTACTACATGAGTGGAGGTTTCTTCTCGGGATACCCAGCATTTTATTTGCTTTGGCAGCAATCTGATTGATGTGGCATGCCCAGTTAAGATCCTTGCTAATTTCAACACCAGGATTTGGGTGGTGGGTGACTGTTTCAAGAATCTGTCCGTTCATGTTATATGTCGTGTTGGTTGGTTTAACTTTGTGACTGACTTGCATAGCATAACATTTAGCTGAGCTGAAGGACATTTGCCATTGAGACTCCCATTGACATAATGAATCAATGTCATTTTGCAGCAGCTGAGCATCTTGGTCATTTTTTTATCTCACGGTAGATTATGCAGTCATCTGCAAAAAGTCTGACTTTGGACTTGACTATATTTGGTAAGTCATTGATTTAAATGAGAAAAAGTAAGGGTCCCAACACAGTCCCCTGGGGCACTCCAGATGTTACTGGAGAGTCAGGGGACTCTGCCCCCTCAGAAGCACAAGTCGCTGTCTGTTGGTAAGGAACATGTTTAACCAATGTAGAATGCCCACATGTTCAAGCTTACATAGCAGTCACTGGTGGGGGACCATGTCAAATGCCTTACTGAAGTTGAGTATGATTAAGTCTGCTTGGCTTCTATTGTCAAGGATCTTTGCTAAGTCGTTGATCAACCCTGCAAGTTGCGTGTCACAAGACCTGCCCGGACGGAATCCATGTTGATTGTGAGTAAGAGCATTGTGTCTGTCCAGATGGTCCATAATGTGACAGTGACTAATATGTTCAAGAATTTTACAAGGGATGGAAGTGAGTGAAACCGGTCTGTAATTTCCCGGGTTTGTACAACACTCACCCTTATAAATTGGAACAACATTCGCTTTCAACCAATCGCCCGGTGATGTCCCAGTATCAATAGATTTCTGGAATATCGTTTGCGAAACGGAAGCTAGACTGGAAGCACAACTCTTTAGAATTATATCTGGTATTTGATCAGGTCCTGGTGCTTTCTTAGGCTGTAATTCATCAAGAAGCTTCTTAATGCCTGTTACAGTTATAATGAGATCTGGCAAGTCTGGGATATTGCGGGG
Source organism: Mobula hypostoma (assembly GCF_963921235.1). Classification (NCBI taxonomy): domain Eukaryota; kingdom Metazoa; phylum Chordata; class Chondrichthyes; order Myliobatiformes; family Myliobatidae; genus Mobula; species Mobula hypostoma. The sequence goes on along the minus strand of NC_086099.1, from coordinate 107,060,676 downwards.
GTCTAAAGTGGGGAGTTCATTCAAAATTTCTCTTGTAAACACAGAGCAAAACTGCTGGTTAAGTGCATGTGCTTTGTCTGCAGCAAGAGATGCAACGCGGCCCCCGGATGAGAGAGAAGAAATTCCAAAAACTACTTGCTTTGTAGATTTAATAAAGCTCCAGAAGGGTTTGGTGTTGTCACTCTTTAAACTCTCACCTATTACCTCAATAACATACTGATGGTGAGCTTTCCTGATATTTCTATCAATAAGTCAGCACAAGGATTTAAACTTTTGCCAGTCTTCACTATGACCGGATTTCCTAGCTTTATTACGGAGTCTTTGCTTTCTACGTATCGCACGCCGGGTGGACTGGTTTACCCATGGTAAGTTGAACCTGGAAGAGCTCATTTTAGAGGGGACATGCTTGTCAATTGCTGCTTGAAGGACCTCTTGGAAGTTAGACCAAAGAGTATTAATACTGACCGATGCTAAATATTCCTTAATTAGTGACTGGTCAAAATCACTAACAAGTTTTGCAATTTCACTAAAATCTGCTTTCCTATGCAGAAATATTTTCCTTTTGAGGGGGTTTAATTAATTTTGCAGTAAGTTTTGCATTCACTACATCAACATCATGGTTGCTAATCCCTGCAGTAACATGGTGATTCACAACTAAAGCTGGATTTGACACAGAACGTAAGTCCAGTATGTTACTTTCTCTAGTTGAATGTCTAACAATTTGTGTCAAATTAAAATCAGCTACAATATCAAGCATTAGTTTACTGACTGCTATATAGCTGCCCCCCCTTGCCAGACAATACTGCTGTCCCAATCCACACTAGGCAAATTAAAATCTCTAAGAAGCCAAATAGAGGCTGATTGAGGGATTCTTGAAAGAAACAAATCCAGTTCCTTTAAATAATCAACATCAGATGATGGAGGATGATAGAATGCTCCAACATACACCGGTTTTAGACCTTTAACATGAATACTAATCCACTTTATTTCCCTATTTGAGTCTAGGGTATTTTCTTCAGTAACTATGTGAGTATTTTTCACGGCAATAAACACTCTACCATGGGAGCTAGATTTCCTGTCTTTCCTAAAAACCTGGAAGTAAGGTGGAAAGATTTCTCCCGAAGCAATGTCGTTGTTGAGCCATGACTCGGTACCAACTATTATGTCGGGGTTTTCATCATCAATCAAGGCTTGAAAATCAGCTTTCTTTGCTCTCAAGCTCTGGCAATTCATGTTTAAAAATTTTAAAGTCTTAAACTTCTGCCGGTTGCTCATCTTTATAGGTCTACGACTCTTCCCTTTAATTTTAAAGTATGGTGTGGATGCCTTGGTAGGGGATCCAATATCTGTGAGGACAGTTAAGTCTGACTCTAACTCTGAGGGATCCGAGGACTGAGATGCAAGTAAATCAAACTTATTATAAGCTTCAATATTATCAACAGTGAAGAGGGAAGAATCGAAGTTGGCGAGACCACAGTTACAGCAGGTCCAGGAGTAAGATGGATGCTCTACTAAAATCTTATAAATCTGTACATTCATTTCAATACATGCACAATGAAACCAAAAATTACAAGTTTCACACTCAATTGCTTGTTGCCCATCCTTAGCAGCTTTGTTAGAAACAAAGGGAATTTTGGCTGATACGGCCCTGGATTTAAATTAATGTCATTTGTGAGAATGAGTATAAAAAGCGCATAAATCTTTGATCTAGAAGTCAGAAGTGTGATGTTCATCTTATTAATGCAATTAGCATTAACAGTAAAATGGAACAAACTCACCTGATCCACTGGGATTTGATTGTACCCAATAGTAGTGTGGTCCAATGTTCGGCAAAATGCAAGTGTGGCACTGACAGTAGTGTGTAGTTTAAAAATCTATTTAGAAGCAAAATTCCAATCCCGGTAAGCAAAGAAAGTAGAAATCCTCCACGACCATGGTTTCCCTTTGCACTATCCAAATCTTCCACTGCGCACGCTGAGTCCATGAATCCACGATAATACACACAAGGCACAGTATCCAAGATGGCCTTCAGTGGCGCGAAAGATGCGGGACCAAGTCCAAAAGTTTCTGTCAAGACTACAGCTAAAAGTGCAAAACTGCCTCCAGTGGCACGAAAAATGTGAAATCAAGTCCAAATGTTTCTATCAAAAATACAGCTGAAAGTGCAAAAATGCACAACTCAGCTAATGCTAGAGTTAATAAAAATAATCTAAACGACTAAAAATCATAATAAAATCACAAATTAAAGTTAAGGTTAAAAAAGGAGTAATGCTTCAAAATAGAGAGCCGAAACAAAACACGTATGTTCACGCCGACATGTAGCTCCTCTGAGTAACGTTGACTGCAAGCGAAAGCACGCAGGCTCGCCAGGGTACTTGTCTTGTATGGTTAAGAAACAATGCTCCAAACTGAACCACAATGGGAAACAAAGTGTAAGTCATCCATATTTCAAAAATATGTGCTTACAGAAGAGTCACAGCTGCTGTGGTTGCACTGTACAAGGCATAGGTCAAGTTGCTAATAGCAGCTAAGATGACAGAGAATTATTTTTATGCTCCAGACTCTTTTCAGACAGGAACCAGATTTGTGTACACCTTACAGTTGCCATCTGCTGATGTTATGCCCTTAAAAAGAGGTTTTTAATTCTTAAAACAGAAATTATGAAAGGCAAGAGATGTAAATGCTTTGAACCTGTTAGTGGCGGCTGACCCTTGTCGACTACATTCACTGTTTTTATTCAGTCCACAATACAAGAATTACATCTTCCAATTTTTTTTGTATCAGTAGATAGAATATGAGCTTAAATTTACATCATTATAGTTAAACTAGTGTATAAGAAAAGAAGTGGCATACCAATCTATGCAAACAATAATGGTCTGTACCTGTAACATAATGACCACTGCCCTCAGATGCAAATAGATCATTAATTGAAAAATTACTCAAAGGTAAATCAGAGTAACTTACATAGCCAAGAGCCAAACCCTTCAGATGGGGAAATGTCAGAGGTCAGAGAATTACACAGACAGCAGTGAGAGCCAGGGGAGGTGGTAGAGACCATTTAAGAGACTCTTCGGTGAGCACATGGATAACAGAAAAGTGAAGGGCTATATAGGAGGGAAGGGCTACATTAACCTTTAGAGTAAGTTAAAAGATTGGCACAATATCGTGGGCCTATACTGTGCTGTAGTGTTCTATATTGAAATCCTGAAAGTAAAACGTTGGACGAAATTAATTTTCCAGAAAACCTGGCTCAGTTTCTCTCTCTGCAAATTAGTACTTCTCAGATTTTTGTTCAAAATAATCCCAAATTTTACTATTTTTTCTTAGTGCTAAAGAAGTGCTGAAAAAGCTCATCTGGTTAGGAAGCATCTATGGAAAGAGAAGCAGTTAGTGTTTCAGGTCAAGGCCCTTCAATTGAATTGAGGAGCACAGGCCTAATAAACTAGATTCCTTAAAGAAGGGGAATGGAATACAAAAATGAAACGCCTTTTCTTCAAAATGTCATGAAAATATTGATTATTTAACTTCCCCTTTAAAGTTCAAAATTCAAAATAATTTATTATCAAAGTGAATGCTATATATGTCACTATATACAACCCTGACATTAATTTTCTGGTGAGTACACTCACTATATCCAATAACCATAATAGAATCATTGAAAGACCACGCCCAACAGGGTGGCCAACCCGTGTGCAAAAGACAACAAACCTACAAATACAAAAGAAAGAAAAAAAGGAAAGCAATAAATATTGAGAACATGAGATGAAGAGACCTTGAAATTGAGTCCATAGGTTATGGAAACAGTTCAGTGATGGGGCAGGTGAAGTTGAGTGACGTTATTCCCTCTGTTTCAGTAGTCTGCTGGGTGAGGGGTAATAACTATCTCTGAACATGGTGGTGTGAGTCCTAAGGCTTCTGTACCTTGTTCCTGATGGCAGCGGTGAGAAGAGAGCAAGTCCCGGGTGATGGTGTTCCTTGGTGATGGATGCTGCTTTTCTGCAACAATGCTTTGTGTAGATGTGCTCAATGATGGTAACTCTCTCAAGGATAAGTTTAAAAAAAAAATCCACAGTCAACAATAAGGTGTAATGATATCTCAGAACATTAGTGTAATAAGTTTGTTCATTTAACTTCTGTGTGAACATGCTCTTGAAGCTTTCGTGAACCTATTCCCATTCTCAAACAGCCAATCCCACTGGTCTGGAAACAACTTGCTTTTTTCTAATAATGTCAAACAGACGCATGTATATCTTCAGACTCCACAACAATTACCAATAAGGTGTTAATCACATTCATAATTTGAAGTGTTTTGTATTACACAATAAAGCTGGGAGAGAGCAAGTGATACGAATCATGGCATAAAAAATTACCATGTATGCTTTCAGAGCCAGCTCCTGAGAGAGCTACCAAATGAAGAAGCTTTATTTGAATCTGGGATATGGATAGATTTTATATACTTATCATTTCACAACAGCCACTGATCATGATACAGTCTGTATGACTTATGATGGATGATGTTTAGTCCATCATAAGTCATATAGCTCTACCTCCTACTACTAAAATGAACATAGAACAAAAGTGTGAAGTCATGAAAATACATTCAAAGGCATATTTCAAACAAGAGTTATGCTAAATTGATGAAATCGTGCAAATTTAGCTTTGTTAAATTATTTTCAATATTCTGTTAACATTAGCGGCACTTGGCACTAACGGAACTGCTTTGAGAGGCTGGCCATGACATACAGTCCTCAACTTATTGAAGTCTGCCCACTGCAGAAACAGGCCTACAGCAGACAACACCTTCCTGGCTCTGTACTCTTATCTGGATCATCTGGGCAGTAAAGACACTTACTTTGGGCTGTTGTTTATTGACTACAGCTCCCCCTACAATGCTATACTCCCAAGCAAACTCAGTTCCAAACTTCAAGACCTGCGACTCAACACTAACCTTTACAACTGGATCCTTGATTTCCTGGCTAATAGTCCACAAACAGTAAGGATAGCAGCAACACCTCTGCCACAATTATCCTCAACACTGCTGCTCCACAAGGTTGCACCCTCAGTCCCCTCAGCTACTCCCAGTGCACTCATGACTACATGACCAGGTTCGGCTCTAACTCCATTACCAGTTTACAGATGATACCACTGTAGTGTGCGGCATCTCAAATAATAACGAGTCAGAGTACAAGAGCAAGAGCCTAGTACCACTATCTTTCTGTCAACGTAAGGAAAAAAAAGAGCTGGTCATTGACTTCAGAAAGTGGGGTGGTACACACGTCCTTCTTTATATCAATGATGCTGAGAGAACCATGTTCCTAGGAGTGAACACCACCAACAGCTTGTCCTGATCCATCCATGGCCAAGAAATCACACCAAAGCTTCTACTCCTCAGGAGGCTAAAGAAATTTGGCATGTTCTATTTGACTCCCACTGATTTTTAGCCATGCACTACAGAAAGCATCCTGCCTGGATGATTCATGGCTTGGAATGGCAACTCCTCTGTCCTGACTGCAAGAGAGTACAGAAAGTTGTAAACACACCTTACTTATTACAGGAACCAGACTCTCTTCTATGGACTCTGTCTACACTTCTCACTGGTTTCAGTATAGCAGCCGGCAGAATCAAAGATTATACTGGCACCCACCCTGGCCATTCTCTCCTCTCCCTGTTCTATCAGACAGGAGCTATACAAGCCTGAAAGCACATACTTCCAGGCTCAGGGCAGCTTCTACCTCTCTGTAATAAGACTATTCAGTGGTTACCTATTATAAAATGAATTCTTGACTCTGCATCTTATTGCCTCCCAGCATTGCACTTCCTCTAGAATTCTATTCTGCATTCTGTTATTTTCCCTTGTACTTATCTCATGGTACTGTTCTAATGAAATGATATCCATGGATTGATTTAGTTAGTTAGTTTACAATCAGCTCAGAAGAGGCCCTTCTGGCCCAATGAACTTCACCACCCAGTAACCCACTGACTTACCCTAGTCTAAACACAGACAATTTACAATGACCAATTAACCTACCAATCGGAATGTCTTTGGATACTGTGAGAAGAAACCGGATGACAGGAGAAACAGTGGTGGTCACCTGTACCTCTTCATGTGTGATAATAATAAACCAATTTACCAATTGTAATGAGAGTCTCTCTGAGAGTCTGTAGAGAATTCTTTTACACAAAAAAAAATTAGATATAAAAACTAAATTGGATAAAGATGCAGTTACAAGATAAACTGACAGCGTATCACTGACTAGAATGTTGATTTTCTCTTTCCACAGAAACCACCTGACCTGCTGACTTTCTCCAACATTTTCTGAGTTTAATTTAGATTCCCAGCAGTCTTAGTTTGCTTTTTATGTTTTAAAATTAAATTGCTCCTTTCTTAGATATTTAAACACCATTTAAATTTTCATCTACTTGATTGCAATAGCTTCAGCTGCCACATTTATTCATACCATTGTAAGTATTCCCCAAAAATATTGGAGCAGTAAGCTCACATACTGCAGCTTGGGAAAGAGAAACAGAGTTAACATTTCAGTTCAATCATCTTTCATCAGATCTGCTGGAAGTTAGAGATAAAATTATGTTTCCAGATGCTGAGGATGTAGAGGGAGGACAGAGAGTCAAAAAACAGATGTCTATAGTAGGAATGGGACTAATTGTTGCCATACCATTGAAGATGGATGTCGAGGTGGAGATACATCTCTACCAAAATGGGTGTAAGGCACTCCTTCCCACCGCTAGCCTGCAGGTCACCCGTGGACAAGTGGTGGCACCTGCTTAGCCCGAATCAGGGGCTCATGAAGCCATGGGAGCTGTGGTCGATGGTCGTATGAGCAGTTGGTGGATATCACAAGTCTTGGTTATGTGACCACTGATGCCGAAGGGACAATCTCTGAGGAGTATTGATAATGGCTGGAGTCACCCAGGGGAAGGCAATGGCAAACCACTTCTTTCAAAAAATTTGCCAAGAACAATCATGGTCATGGAGAGAGAAAACAAAAAAGAACAACAGCATGAAGGGGATCTGAAAGGAAAATGGAAGATCATGATCGCCATGTCATACCACATGTGATGATATCTGTATACTACTAAAACTCTCATGCTCTGTCTGTCTGTTTGTGGCCTCCAATTAGCACAAACGGTGCATTACAGCGGCACTTCTTTTCGCTACATTGAATTAAAATGTGCTAACTTATAGAATGCAGGCAAAGTTCAGGGCTATATATTCCTATAAAATTGCTCATTTGCCAAAATCAACAGGCTCCCTTTTAACCCGAGAGCCGATCCGCCATCAAGAAAATTGGGACGCGACAGCCCGACACATGCGCACAGCCAGCCTCAGCAGCGACACCGACCGGAGCAAAAGGGCAGGGCAGCTCTATTTCAGCATGTGCAGGATTGGGACAGATCTAACTGCCACCCATCAATAAGAGATAATTAAACCTTATTGTAATGACATACTTCGAGGCACCGTTTGCTGCAGTCAAAGGACAGCGGTGACTATATCACATTTAGGAGCGTGCCAACTACATCATCAAGAATAATCAGCATCCTTTGGTGTTAATGCTTAGTATCTTCTATCCAGAATTAGGGTAAAAAAAATGGTCAGCCTAATTATGCCTTGTGGAAAGGGAAGGGGGACATTATGGTCAAGAGATGATGCCAAATGTCATCGGAAAGTGGCAAGAACAGGGAGAGAACAAGAATCGGTTGAGGCCAGGGCCACATGACTCCAGGATCAAAGAGTCAGGACAAAAAAAGATGAGAGAAGAAGAGACAGAGGAGGAGAGGTATGCACATCTCCAGGATCAGAGACAAAGAACAAACAGCAGAAGAGATGAAAAGGTGGGGGATGAAAGGACTGCACGTCTCCAGAATGACAACAAGAGGCACAAGGGTGGCAGATAAACCAGAAATGATGCCATTAAAAGTGTCCTTCATTAAATGAGGAGGAGCTATTTTTGCTTTGCTACGCGTTGTTCTTCTTTAATAAACTGAGGTTTTCTACTTCAGTTTCCAAAGCAAAGCGATACCAATAGCATTCAGGAAAATGTAATGTTCATTCTGGTCACATCAGACTGCACCACCCTTCTCTCAAAGGGTGCCCCAACAGGTCTCCCCGTTATCGAGTTACATAATAATGATGATGACAATAGAAGAACGCTTAATGTTATTAAGACAGAAAGTACTGGAAGCACTCAGCAGTCAGGCAGGTGCCAGTTGTGAAAAATGAAACACAATTCGTATTTTAGGTCAAATACATGCTTAAGGTTTCGTTTTGCTTTAGCTTACTCCAAATCTATTGCACCTGATGTGTAAAGCACAAAATGGAGGAAGGAAGGCAGGAGAAGTTAAACAACTAAAAGGAAAGTAAAACTATCTGTGAAAATATAAGCCTGTGGTTGGTATCAATAGAAGAAAGTAAATGTTTCCCTTACAAGGGTTGGGATCCCCAGGGTTGTCTGTCTTTGTCCTTACAGAGGAGCAAATAGAAAATAACTCTATGCAACAATATAAAATTGGCCATAATGGATGTAGTTATCATTCATTATTCCCTTCTCCTGATTTATCTTTGCAATTAAAACTTTCATCATAAAATGCTTGAGAATGGGAATGGAGAGAAAAATGTAAGTTAGAGCCCTCAAGGCCTCTGCCCATGAGAGAATGAAATCACTCTTGTCTGAGCTTTCCAAATCAACATCCTCCAGAAAGAAAATCCAATAGATTATGTTTCATCAAACTATCTCTGCATATCACAACACATATTCTATGTTCTCACTGGGAACCCGAGGGGAACCTAAATCAAGAAAGGAGAGGAGGCGCAAATGCAGGATACGAATTAAATCCTCAATCATCTGTTGTAATAGATCTCCAGTCAGCCTAATGCACCATAAAAAATTCACAATTTGCTTGGAGTGGAAACTCCTACATATTTATGGTTGTACTTCACTTTAATTGCTCATGACAGCAGTCTGTCAAGTTGAGAATACGAGATGACTTGGTCCCACAATTCTGAAGCCAGTAGATTTGTGCAGTGTGAGGAAATGCATAGTCAAATCCATTTGCAAGGCCAGGCTGCTGTGTATTTGAATGATGTCTGATTCCAGGGAACTGTTGGAGGGTTAAGACAGGTGATAAATGAATCATTTCCTCCCTCTAAAATTTGAGACAACAAGGGTTGTAAATAAGAGGCACAGACAGAACTGTTTTTGTCCAAGCTGTGCAGGTGCACGGCTGTGCAGTAACTGAAGTGCCCCCACTCACATAGCCTCTGTTACAGCACAGATGGAATTTTCTTTTATATCATTGTAGGCCCCTGGTGAGCCTCAGGCTCGCTCAGATCATTTCCATCTAGGGGGAGCAGCCTTCGGCCCCACCAAACTGGGCAATCAAGTTTGTGTGGGTGCTGTGTGATGTACCCCACCCCGCCAAACAACAGACAATACACCGTATGTGATTAAATGATTACACTTTATAGATCTTACTGGAACTATGTAATTAATAGAGATAAAATATAAAAGGAAAGTAAAAGGTGCCAAACTTATCAAAGTTCAACCACTTCGTGCACAACAGTTGGAGCTCAATTAACGGAGTCTTCTTTCTACCATTCGATCCCCTCCGACCCCCTCGACCACCCGCCTGGGACCAACCAGGGTGGTCGACCAGATGCTCCACTCCAGTCTGTCTTCATCTCCTCTCCTCACTGAAGACCCTGGGCCTCGGACTCCCACTCGGGGTCCGTCCCACCATCCAGCTTACAGTATTGCGGCTCCTCTCTCTGTCCCCATCCGCCTTCTCCCCTAAAGCCCGCGAAACACAATAGCTTACAGACACACAAGAAAGAATAACACCTATCCCAATGGGTTTGTTCCCTCTCTTATCAATAATATAACCCAAACAAGCAGAAAGAGAGAGAGAACTCCTTACATCAGTGGTCCCCAACCACCGGGCCACAAAGCATGTGCCACCGGGCCATGAGGAAATGATATGAAATGATATGAGTCAGCTGCACCTTTCCTCATTTCCTGTCACGCCCACTATTGAACTTTAATGCACGCGAGGTCATCAGTGACCCAAGACACAAATGACCCAAGGCGTGCAAAGGAATGGGTCCATCACCCATTTGTGAATGTCCCCGGTGAATCATCCATGTCAGCGCGGGAAAAAGATCAACTCCCCGAACTTGCAAATGACAATGGGCTGAAAAATATGCTTGACATAACATCAAGCAACACACATAAAAGTTGCTGGTGAACGCAGCAGGCCAGGCAGCATCTCTAGGAAGAGGTGCAGTCGACGTTTCAGGCCGAGACCCTTCATCAGGACTAACTGAAGGAAGAGTGAGTAAGGGATTTGACATAACATCTCTGCCGGCATTCTGGATCGAAGTCAAGGCTGAATACCCTGAGATAGCCACGAAAGCACTGAAAACGTTGCTTCCATTTCCAACATCATATCGCTGCGAAGCAGAGGTTTCTGCAATGAATGCAACGAAAACAAAATTGTGAAGTAGGCTGGACATAAGAAACCCCCTTTGAGTATCACTGTCTCCCATCACCCCTCGATAGGACCATCTTATTGCAGGAAAACAAGCCCAGGGCTCCCACTGGGCGATCAGCAATTGCGTCTGATCTGGGCTGACATTTATGTGCCGGGCGGCACCTAATTAATTAGCTTGTTAATTTCGGCTTTTTTCTTAAAGATGTGCTGCGTGCATTCCAGCCACTGCATTCTTCACAGCCCAGAGGTTGGGGACCACTGAATTATAAGTCACTTATAAGTCAATAGCATCATAACATTTTAAGTAACGTTTGGATATTAAACACACAGCGCATATTTTCCTCGTATGAACATATAAAATCATTGCAACACACCAATATCGCTGAATTTCCAATTGCGTCGCCTCTGATCTGGGCCGACAATTACGTGTCGGGTGGCACGTAATTAATTAGTATGTTTATTTCGGCTTTTTTCTTAAAGATGTGCTGGGTGCCTCCCAGCTACCGCTGCATGCTCCGTGAATCGGTACCTGTCCGTGGCCTGGGTGTTGGGGTGGTGGGACACTGGGGTGTCATCTCATCGTCATCTGTTTCCATTAGGGCAGGCAGCTCATCTTCTCCTATGACTGCCCGCCTCGATGTCGAAGGTCGAGGTTCGTCATTTGCTGTGGCTGATGTGGAAGGCTAGCTTGACTGCTGAGCCTCGCGCATTTTTCTATCATACAGTTCTTTGTAAGGACTCAAACCATCTTGCAAATATCCCCTAAACCTAGGTACCCTTTCAAAATTGAAATCATACTTTATCATTGCAGCGAAAATTTCACGCAGTTGCTTTATGTTCAGCTCGCTACTGCATTCGATTTCGATTGTTATCCTTTCTTCTTCCAATTGCATCAGCTCTTCATTTATCAGCTCTTGGTCATGGGAGCCAAAACCTCTTCAACATCATCTTCGTTAGCTTCCACAAGCCAAACTCACTTTGTCCTTGCTTTGTTCACTACAATCAAAACGCTTAATTATGTCTAGTTTTACGGTAAGTGTAACACCCTTATGAGCTCTTTTTGGCTTTTCCGATACCATAGAACTCTTCTTGCAAACGGCTGCTCACAGGCTCGTGTTTAAGCAATGCCGGCTAGAATGCAGTTCCGAATCTGGAGGAGAGCGGCTGCTTGGGGCGTGCACTGCCTTTTATCGCGCGCTGATTTTTTTCACGTGCTGCTTTTTCTTTCGTAACAGTGAAAACACCTTCTGAAAGCGAAAACAGGGAACTAATGTAGGTCTTTCATAACGGTGAGGTTTTGTAAAGCGAATGTTCAAAAAGCGGGGGACACCTGTAATATATTGAAAAGTCTACTTTATTCAGACCTATCATATTATTGTTTGAGGAGGAACTTGCTACAATGGGGATGGAGGTCAATAAAGAAATGTCATCCATATTCAAACATATGTTGAAGAAGAGCCAGTATAAAGAGCACACGAGTAAAGGGTGACTGGAAATCTGTGCAATTTGGAACATGGACTGCAGATTTTTAAACTGGCCTCAGGTGTCTGAGCAGAAGAATGAAGGAGGTTGGCTGAGAGCACATTGCCGTGGTCACATCTTGATCTAACAAAAGGCAGGGATGAAAACTTCAACAGCAGATGAGCTGAGGCAGGGCTGGAATGAGTCATGTGGTAGACACGGAAATGATTGTCTTACTGATGGCGTAGTTAGTATCAAATATGAGTGCAAAGCTGGAAAGTCTGTTGAATTTCAGACTGTCATCATGAGTTGGTGACTCGGGAGCAGAGTTAGGATGGGGATCAGTGGGCATGGCTTCGCCAATATTAACTCAGAGAAGTTCCTCTTTTCCAGTGATGGATGCTAGACAAAGAGTTTGACAATTTATAGGGTTAACGTTTAATGTATTTTATAATTAGTTGAAGAAAGATTTTCAAAGAAGTTCACAGCAAACCAGAATATAGATAATTTAAACTACAGAAATCTTAACATTATTAGAGTATTTTTGTGTTTATTGGAATTGGAACTAGAATTGGTGAAATAGAGTGAAAAGCTTGTCTTGCATATGGCTCACAGATCAAATCATTAAAGTTCAAAGTATATTTAATATCAGATTATGTATACTAGATATAATCTTGAAATTTGACTCCTTACAGGTAGTCACAAAACAAAGAAACCCAGTAGAATCCATAAAAAAAGACCGTCAAACACCCAATATGCAGAGAAAAAAAAACTAACTGTGCAAACAATAAAAGTAATCAAATAGCATTCGGAACTGAAGTTCACGAAAGTGAGTCCACACAAAATTGCATGAGGCCAGCGGCCGATTCAGGAGCCTGTTAGTTGTAGGCCACAGCCTCAGTCTAGTGCAGAGACAAGTCAAACTTTGCGGAGCAGTGAGCTAAACTGGCCCCTCCCTCACCTCCAACCCCAACACACTATTCTTTTCAATCTGGCCTGGTGCTTAAATTGTCCAAACCTTGGGTCATTCATTGCTCTTGGACCGGGCCATGCCATTTCAATACACTGCCAGGCCAGGTCCCTGCCACCTTGAGTCAGCCCGTACCTGCTCTCTAAAATTCAGCCCGGCACTTAAATCATCAAACCTTGGGTCTTTCCTCACTCCCGGGTTCCAGGCAAGCTGCCTTGATTTGGCCTGTACATGCCACGCTGTTACTGCCTTGGATCTTTCCTTGCCCTCAACTCCGCCTCGCCTCCGCTCGCCTAGTCTCGGTTATGCTGCATCAAATTATCTCCAAGTCCGCCCCAGCAATGGCCAAACATTGGCTCATATCCTGCTCTTGTGCCTGAGCCAAGCCATCTCAATTTAGCCCATACATGTTATACCACAACCATACTGTACCTTTGCGACTTCAGCTCATATCATGAAAATGCCAGGCTGTTCAAAAGCTCAGGTCTGACAGGGAAGTTACAGACTATTGATTACAGTGATCATTTACCAGAAAATGTGTGGTTACTAAAGTAGTTAGTAATTTTTATTGTTTTGCTTATCACCGGCAAATAGTCACTAAGCTTCACCAACACCATCTTAAACCATGACTACGGTGCATTGAGGGAATACAAGGTAAAACAATATCCGAATGCACAACGAAGTGTTGCAGCTGCAGGGAGTGCAGTACAGGTAGAGAACAGGTATATAGGCTTCATAATGAGAAGCATACAGAACCCACATAACAAAAAGAGTTTTGAAAATAATAGTTGCATTAGTTTTTGAAAGAAGATGTTATGTTGTTGATCCATCATCCAAGTGATATCAAATAGAACTAGCAGTGTGATCACTCGAGTTGAGAAGATGTTCTCCTAAGGAGGAGTTCCCAACTGGGGTCCACAGGCCCCTTACTTAATGGTATTGATGCATGTTATAAAGGTTTGGGAACCCCTGTCTATTGGTGGCTGTGAAGGCCGATCCAGGATTGCCAGTTTCCTGTGCAGTGTTGTTGCAAGTATGCAGTGGCTGTGGTTAGTGGTTGGGTCTTTTGGTTGTTCAGTCACCCCGCTTGCAGCAGCTATTTGTTCCCTGTGGTGCAACAGAGGTTGCTCTCATGTAGTGCAGTTCCCCCTTGAACAGATTTCCTGCAGGTGTATCTGTTGAGTCCAGTTTTTAGATGTAGTGTTGAATTTCTTCAGGCTGATTTGATGTTATCTTTGAAGCATTCCCTTTGTCCACCAGGAGTTCGCAAATTTGCCTTCAACTGGGAGTAAAGGATCCGGGAAGTCGTGCGTTAGGTGTCTACATGATGTAAGCTGTCTATTGCAGTTGGTGTTGCGCTATTGTAGTGGATTTGCTGCTCCTGTTGGCTTCCTCCAGGACGCTAGTGTTAGTGCATCTATTCTTCCAGCTGATCCTCAAAATCTTTCATTAGGATCTTTGGTGTTGACCATCCAGGGCATTTAGGTGCCGACTGTAGGTGATTCAGCTCCATAGAGTAATGTAGAAAGGATAGACCAAAAGTTTAGTTGTGAATTTTATTTCTTTGTTTGTTTACTTATTTATTGAGATACAGTGGAGAATAGGCCCATCTGGCCCTTAAGGCACCCCCCTTATTTAATCCTAGCCTAATCACGGCAGAATTTACAATGACCAATTAACCTACTAAGCCGAGTCACCTGTAGTGTAAAGCGTTGCACTAACCACTGTGCTAATGTGCTGCCCACGGTAGGCTGTGGTCTTCAAAGACTTTTTTCCTTTAATCTTGCATAAGCAGTGCAAGTGATGGCTGATCTCTGAGTCGATGTCTCCTTTTGAGGGGTAGAGAAAGTAGTCTACGTTTTCAAGTAAAACTATACAGAGAGCATGAATATGATTGAGGGGCACAAGAGATTGCAGCTGCTGGGATCCAAAGAGAAAAAAACTCGAACTGCTGGAGGAACTTGGTGAGTCAAACAGCATGGATCCCTTTGTCTCTATGGCCAGTCGATTAGGTGCCACTGAAAAGGTTGAGACAGACCAAACTATGCAAAAAATCTCGGCACATATATATAGCTAGAGTGCCTAAGACTTTTGCACAACACTGTTTCCACTATGATATAATTGGGATCACAGAGACATGGCTCCAGGGTGACCAAGGATGGGAGCTCAACGGTCAGGGATATTCAACATTCAGGAGGGATAGACATGAAGAAAGGGGAGGTGGGGTGGCGTTGCTGGTTAAAGAAGAGAGTAACACAATAGAAAGGAAGGACATAAGCCGGGAAGATGTGGAATCAATATGGGTAGAGCTGCATAACACTAAGGGGCAGAAGACGCTGGTGGGAGTTGTGTACAGGCCACCTAACAGTAGTAGTGAGGTCGGAGATGGTATTAAACAGGAAATTAGAAATGTGTGCAATAAAGGAACAGCAGTTATAATGGGTGACTTCAATCTACATGTAGATTGGGTGAACCAAATTGGTAAAGGTGCTGAGGAAGAGGATTTCTTGGAATGTATGCAGGATGGTTTTTTGAACCAACATGTTGAGGAACCAACCAGAGAGCAGGCTATTCTGGACTGGGTTTTGAGCAATGAGGAAGGGTTAATTAGCAATCTTGTCATGAGAGACCCCTTGGGTAAGAGTGACCATGATATGGTGGAATTCTTCATTAAGATGGAGAGTGACATAGTTAATTCAGAAACAAAGGTTCTGAACTTAAAGAGGGGTAACTTTGAAGGTATGAGACGTGAATTAGCTAAGATAGACGGGCAAATGACACTTAAAGGATTGACGGTGGATATGCAATGGCAAGCATTTAAAGGTTGCATGGATGAACTACAACAATTGTTCATCCCAGTTTGGCAAAAGAATAAATCAAGGAAGGTAGTGCACCCGTGGCTGACAAGAGAAATTAGGGATAGTATCAATTCCAAAGAAGAAGCATACAAATTAGCCAGAGAAAGTGGCTCACCTGAGGACTGGGAGAAATTCAGAGTTCAGCAGAGGAGGACAAAGGGCTTAATTAGGAAGGGGAAAAAAGATTATGAGAGAAAACTGGCAGGGAACATAAAAACAGACTGTAAAAGCTTTTATAGATATGTAAAAAGGAAAAGACTGGTAAAGACAAATGTAGGTCCCCTACAGACAAAAACAGGTGAATTGATTATGGGGAGCAAGGACATGGCAGACCAATTGAGTAATTACTTTGGTTCTGTCTTCACTAAGGAGGACATAAATAATCTTCCAGAAATGGTAGGGGACAGAGG
This sequence comes from Mobula hypostoma, assembly GCF_963921235.1. Lineage (NCBI taxonomy): Eukaryota > Metazoa > Chordata > Chondrichthyes > Myliobatiformes > Myliobatidae > Mobula > Mobula hypostoma. Next base: position 107,044,471 of record NC_086099.1, on the reverse strand, counting down.
GTCCAGTGAGATGGAGGAACTGAGTGAAATACATGTTAGTAGGGAAGTGGTGTTAGGTAAATTGAAGGGATTGAAGGCAGATAAATCCCCAGGACCAGATGGTCTGCACCCTAGAGTGCTTAAGGACGTAGCCCAAGAAATAGTGGATGCATTAGTGATAATTTTTCAAAACTTGTTAGATTCTGGACTAGTTCCTGAGGATTGGAGGGTGGCTAATGTAACCCCACTTTTTAAAAAGGAGGGAGAGAGAAACCAGGGAATTATAGACCAGTTAGCCTAACGTCGGTGGTGGGGAAACTGCTGGAGTCAGTTATCAAAGATGTGATAACAGCACATTTGGAAAGCGGTGAAATCATCGGACAAAGTCAGCATGGATTTGTGAAAGGAAAATCATGTCTGACGAATCTCATAGAATTTTTTGAGGATGTAACTAGTAGAGTGGATAGGGGAGAACCAGTGGATGTGGTATATTTGGATTTTCAAAAGGCTTTTGACAAGGTCCCACACAGGAGATTAGTGTGGAAACTTAAAGCACAAGGTATTGGGGGTTAGGTATTGATGTGGATGGAGAATTGGTTAGCAGACAGGAAGCAAAGAGTGGGAATAAACGGGACCTTTTCAGAATGGCAGGCGGTGACTAGTGGGGTACCGCAAGGCTCAGCGCTGGGACCCCAGTTGTTTACAATATATATTAATGACTTGGATGAGGGAATTAAATGCAGCATCTCCAAGTTTGCGGATGACACGAAGCTGGGTGGCAGTGTTAGCTGTGAGGAGGATGCTAAGAGGATGCAGAGTGACTTGGATAGGTTGGGTGAGTGGGCAAATTCATGGCAGATGCAATTTAATGTGGATAAATGTGAAGTTATCAACTTTGGTGGTAAAAATAGGAAAACAGATTATTATCTGAATGGTGGCCAATTAGGAAAAGGGGAGGTACAACGAGACCTGGGTGTCATTATAGACCGGTCATTGAAAGTGGGCATGCAGGTACAGCAGGCGGTGAAAAAGACAAATGGTATGCTGGCATTTATAGCGAGAGGATTCGAGTACAGGAGCAGGGAGGTACTACTGCAGTTGTACAGGGCCTTGGTGAGACCACACCTGGAGTATTGTGTGCAGTTTTGGTCCCCTAATCTGAGGAAAGACATCCTTGCCATAGAGGGAGTACAAAGAAGGTTCACCAGATTGATTCCTGGGATGGCAGGACTTTCATATGAAGAAAGACTGGATGAACTGGGCTTGTACTCATTGGAATTTAGAAGATTGAGGGGGGATCTGATTGAAACATATAAAATCCTAAAGGGATTGGACAGGCTAGATGCAGGAAGATTGTTCCCGATGTTGGGGAAGTCCAGAACAAGGGGTCACAGTTTGAGGATAAAGGGGAAGCCTTTTAGGACCGAGATTAGGAAAATCTTCTTCACACAGAGAGTGGTGAATCTGTGGAATTCTCAGCCACAGGAAACAGTTGAGGCCAGTTCATTGGCTATATTTAAGAGGGAATTAGATATGGCCCTTGTGGCTACGGGGATCAGGGGGTATGGAGGGAAGGCTGGGGCGGGGTTCTGAGTTGGATGATCAGCCATGATCATAATAAATGGCGGTGCAGGCTCGAAGGGCTGAATGGCCTACTCCTGCACCTATTTTCTATGTTTCTATGTTTCTATGTAAATGTTTACCAATATTAACAAAAACTTAAGACTCACAGATACTGCTGTTTTAAGGGCAAATAAAGAGGGGATGGTTCCACCATGCAGTTCAAACCAAATCAAAATTAACTGACGCAGAAAATGATATAAAACAACTTACAATACTGCGCAAAAGTCTTAGGTACCCTAGCTCTATATACAATGCCTATAAAAAGTATATATGCCTAACACTTTTGCACAGCACTGTAGATGAGGCTATTGATTTATATATTAGCTTAGATAAAAGATTGGTTAAAGCACGGAAAAGGAAGTGTAGGAGTAAACATATCATTATTGGATTGGCAATCTGGTAGCTGTAGGGTCCCACAGGCATCAGTACGAGGTTTAGCTATTATAAACACTTAGATAAAGGAAGTGAATTGAATGTATCCAGATTTGCCAATGAAATAAAACTTGGAGAAACTCCGGATGCGATGTACCTTTCCTTTCCTAATCACAGGACAAATTACAATCACCAATTAACCTACTAACCAGTACTTTTTTGGACTAGGGGAGGAAACCAGAGCACTCAGAGAAAACCCAAGCATTCATAGGGAGGATGTACAAATTACAGAGGATCCTGCACGCATTGTCTATCTACGCTGCACTTTCTCTGTGGCCGCTACATTTTATTCTGCAATGTTTTACCCACCCTATCACATGGAGAACAGACAGATTCCTTACAGATGGTGCCAGAATTGAACTCTGAACTCCGATTCCGATCTGTAGGAGGGCTGTGTTAACTGCTACGCTGCTGTAGGGCCCAATTGCAAGTTCCAGTTCTGTAATGGGCTTCTCAAGTAAAAAGAGCTGCACCCATGGCTCATATGGGAGAGTGAGGAAGTAATAGGCAGGAGTTACAGGGAGGTGTAAACTCCAGGGTTTTCAAAGAGGTGGCTGAAGAGATTGTGGAGGCATTAGTAATGATCTTTCAAGAATCACTAGATTTTGGAATGGTTCTGGATGATTGGAAAATCACAAATGTCACTCCATTCTTCAACAGGAGGAGAGGCAGAAGAAAGGAAACTATAGGCCAGTTAGTCTGATCTCAGTGAAGTCATCTCAATAGGAAGACGTTGGAGTCGATTGTTAAGGATACGGTTTCTAGGTACTTGGAAGAATATGATAAAATAGGCCATAGTCAGCATTGTTTCCTTAAGGGAAAGTCTTGCCTGACAAATCTGTTGAAATTCTTTAAAGAAATAACAAGCAGGATAGTCAAAGGAGAATCAGTTGATGTTGTGTTCTTGGATTTCCAGAAGGCTACTGACACACATGAGGCTGCTTAATAAGCTATGAACCTATGGTATTACAGGAAAGATTCTAGTGTGGGTAAAGCAGTGGCTGATTGGCAGGCGGCAAAGAGTGGGAATAAAAGGAGCCTTTTCTGGTCGGCTCTTGGTGACAAGTGGTGTTCTACAGGGTTCTGGTTTGGGACCAATTCCTTTTATGTTATATGTCAATGATTTAGATGATGGAATTGATGGTTTTGTTGTAAAGTTGGCAGATGATACGGAGATAGGTGGAGGGGCAGGTAGTTTTGAGGAAGTAGAGAGGCTACAGGAGGACTTAGAGAGACTAGGAGAGTGGGCAAAGAAATGGCAGATGGAATACAGAGTTGGGAATTGTATGTTCATGCACTTTGGTAGAAGAAACGAAAGGGTTGACAATTTTCTAAATGGAGAGAAAATACAAAAAAACTGAGGCACAAAGGGACTTGGGAGTCCTTGTGTAGGATTTCCTAAAGGTTGAGTCTGTGGTGAGGAAGGCAAATGCAATGTTAGCATTCATTTTAAGAAGAATAGAATATAATGCTGAGACTTTATAAAGCACTGGTAAAGCCTCACTTGGGGTTTTGCAAACACTTTTGGTCCCCTTATCTTAGAAAGGATGTGCTGAAACTGGAGAGGGTTCAATGGAGGTTCATGAAAATGATTCCAGGATTGAATGGACTGTTTTATGAATAGTGTTTGATGATTCTGGGCCTGTATTCATTAGAATTCAGAAGGATGAGGGGGTGACCTCACTGAGACCTATTAAATAGTGAAAGGCCTTGACAGAGTAGATGGAGAGGTTGCTTCCTATGGTGGGAGAATCAAAGTCAGAGGACACAGCCTCAGAATGGAGGGGCGTCCTTTTAGAATGAAGATGAGGAGGAATTTCTTTAGCCAGAGAGTGGTGAATCTGTGGAATTCTTTGCCACAGGCAGCTATAGAGACCATGTCCTTATGTGTATTTAAGGCAGAGCTTGATAGATTCTTGATTGGTCAGGGCATGAAGGGATACAGAGAGAAGTCAGGAGATTGGGGCTGAGAGGAAAATTGGATCAGCCATAATGAAATGGCGGAGCAGAGTTAATGGACTAAATGGCCTAATTCTGTTCCCGTGTCTTATGGTCTTACCAGAAGTAACACAGGGAAACATTAAATGCGAGAGTTTTCTTCTGTACTTAAGCCATAAATGCTTCATGAAAATAAAGCTTAAATTTTCATTGCAAGTTTCTTCACAAAAGGACCGAAACATCAGATTTGAACAATCATTCCCTGGCTGCCATTAAAATCTGCTTTAGCATGATCCTAATATAAAACACCAGTCTGGATTTGTGGTACAAACACCCATTGAGCAGAAATCTGCACATATGTATCGATGGATCAGGATTTGCAAATGAGCTTTCCATAAAATTAACTTTGCTGATAGCCAAGCTATGCTTACTTGCATGTGTAAATTGTTTTGTCAAAAAAATCCTGGAATCTATAAATAACTTTGGTTCCTTCATTTAATGTGTTTACTTGAGATTATTTTTTCACCCTTGCAGTTTTTCTATATCAACATTTAACAGATTCAGCCCCATCTCCCCTTTGCATTGTCTTTTGCATCATACTTGAGAAACTCAAATGTAACTGAGTCTGTAGGTTGTGGGAACAGGTTACGGTTGGGGTTAGCGAAGTTGAGTGAAGTTATCCCCTCTGGGTTAATGAGCTCGAAGGCTAAGGGGTAATAACTGTTCTTGAACCTGGTGGTATGAGTTCTGAGGCACTTGTACCCCTTTCCTGATGGCAGCTGTGAGAAGCGAGCACAGCCTGGATGATGGGGGCCCTTGATAATGCTTTCCTGTGACAGCAGTCCCTCCAGATGTGCTCAATGGTGGGACAGATTTACCCATGAGGCACTGGGCTGTACTGTAGGCTTTGCCATTCAAGGGCATTTGTGTTTCCATACCAGGCCATGATGTAATTGGTCAACATACTCTCCACCGTGCATTCTGTTGTTATGATTCTGTTGTAACAATTTACACTTTCTCTATACCCATCCACTGTTCCATTTTAACTTTATATCCTTTCTATCATTATATCTGTCATACTCTTGCATGGAGCTTTCCTTTTATTGCCTCTCTACAGTTACAAGGTTACTGACCCGAAATATTATTTCTATACTTTTCTCCCATAGAAATAACACCAACAGTTTCAGTTTTTGCATCGGAGGCTTAATTTGGAAGTCCACAGAACAAACATACAGACTACATGGAGAGAACAGCTGAGGTTGGGACTGAGCCTGGTTTGCGGGAAATGTGAGGCAGCATCTCCACAGTTGCTGCACATTCCTTGCAGTTTTGAAAAGCTCTCGGAAACCTAGTCATTTCTCACAAATCTCGGCAGGCTGACATGAAGAGGATGTTTCCCATGTCTGCGGAGGTCAGTGAGAGAGTGACCACTCTCCAAATAAGGGATATACTGAAGAGAAGCAATTTCTTCACTCAGAGACTCATTAATATTTGTAAATCTCTACCCCAGAAGCATGTTCAGGCTCAGAGGATTTGATAATTTTACAAGTGTTAAGGGAAATCAGGTGGTATGTGGACAATGTAGGATATTCAAGCTGAGGCAGAAGATCAGATCATATAAATGATGGAGCAAGCTGAAAGGGCAGACATTCCATTGTTTCTTGTCTTTGCTATGATATTGGTCACTTGTGACACAGGCCTGGTAGGTGGCCACTTAAACCGAGGATTATAGAAACATAGAAACATAGAAACATAGAAAATAGGTGCAGGAGTAGGCCATTCGGCCCTTCGAGCCTGCACCGCCATTTATTATGATCATGGCTGATCATCCAACTCAGAACCCAGCCTTCCCTCCATACCCCCTGACCCCTGTAGCCACAAGGGCCATATCTAACTTCCTTTTAAACATAGCTAATGAACTGGCCTCAACAGTTTGCTCTGGCAGAGAATTCCACAGATTCACCACTCTCTGTGTGAAGAAGTTTTTCCTAACCTCGGTCCTAAAAGGCTTCCCCTCTATCCTCAAACTGTGACCCCTCGTTCTAGACCTCCCCAACATCGGGAACAATCTTCCCGCATCTAGCCTGTCCAATCCCTTTAGGATCTTATACGTTTCAATCAGATCCCCCCTCAATCTTCTAAATTCCAACGAGTACAAGCCCAGTTCATCCAGTCTTTCTTCATATGAAAGACCTGCCATCCCAGGAATCAATCTGGTGAACCTTCTTTGTACTCCCTCTATGGCAAAGATGTCTTTCCTCAGATTAGGGGACCAAAACTGCACACAATACTCCAGGTGTGGTCTCACCAAGGCCTTGTACAACTGCAGTAGTACCTCCCTGCTCCTGTACTCGAATCCTCTCGCTATAAATGCCAGCAGATTATTGTACTCATCCTCCTCCACAGTTTCCCTCACCACCATGACAACTTCTCTTGTAGCTTGTTTGTGCTTGTTGTGCTGATGGACTCTTCAAGGTGTGATGAATAAGAATATTCCTTAACCACAGCTCACAGAGCAAAATACACTAGCAAAATCCAATACACCTCAGTAGACATAATCAACCTTTTGCATTGTTTAAAACTTCTTTTCAGCCAATTTTGTGAATTTTTGTGATAGACGCTATTGAGCTTTAATGCTAAGGGCAGTGGTGAAATAATTGTGTTTACTGTTTGATTAATATTATTATTAAGATATGCTTTACTTATTTAAATATATGACAATTTGAGCAGTCAAATGTTTTGAAATGAAAAGAAGATAATTTGTTGGGGTATAACTTAAACAACCAAACAGTAGTACTTATGGAGCATCACTCCCACCTTGTGGAACAGCCAATAATGACACCACTAAATTTCAGAATCAGAATTGGATTTCGGTTTATCATCACTGATTTCTATGTGGTGAAATCTGCTGCTTTGTGGCAGGGGTACAGTGCAATGACATAAATATGACTATAAAACTACAAAATAGTTAAATAATACAAAACCGAATAACCGTTTGGAAATTTGATGGCAGAGAAGAAGCTGTTCCTAAATAAGAGAGAAGAAGCTATAACCTAAATTGGAGAGGAAGAATCTGTTCCTAAATCTTTGAGTTTGGGTTTTCAGCCTCCTGTACCTCCTCACCGCTAGTAGAAATGTAATGGGTGAGGAGAATCCTTCTGAAGTCACTGCCTCTTGAAGATAACTTCAAATTTCAACACATTAAATTAATGAGTTTATGTTTTACTTTACAACAGAATGCTATTGTTGAAGGTATTTAAAATATATAATAATTTTACTGATTATTTAAACTAATGTATGGGTGTTTGATGGCTCTGGGCCTGTATTTACTAGAATTCCGAAGAATGAGGGGTAACCTCATTGAAACCAGTTGAATGGTGAAAGGGTGAGAGGCCTTGATAGAGTGGAGGTGGAGAGGATATTTCCTATGGTGGGAGAGTCTAAGACCAGAGGACACAGCCTCAGAATAGAGAGGCATCCTTTTAGGACAGAGGTGCAGAGGTATTTCTTTAGCCAGAGAGTGGTGAATCTGTGGAATTCTTTGTCACAGGCAGCTGTGGAGGTCAAGTCTTTATGTATATTTAAGGCAAAGGTTGATAGATTCTTGATTGGTCTGGGCATGAAGGGACACGGGGTGGCGGGCAGGGGAGGAGATTAGGACAGAGAGGAAAATTGGTTCCGGTATGATGAAATGGGGAGCAGACTTGGTGGACCAAATGGCCTAATTCTGCTCCAATGGCTTATGGTCTTATAAATGACCTTGATCATTCTCACAGGTTTGATGTGTGATCCACTGTTAAATCACACAAAGAAAATCTTCCTGCATTGGGAAAGTGTTCAATGACAAATGTAGCATGCCTTTTGCAATTTGCTTTTCAATTACATTTTTAAGAGTTTTTACTTACTGACACATTTTCACCATGACAAGCACAGAGCGCAGCATACATTGCTGGATATTTGATCTCCTTGTTCCAACAGCATTGAAAGCAGCAGTTTTTCACTTTACATCACAGCAGCATTCTTGAAAAGTGTAATCAAGCGAAGCAATATCAAGTGAATCCAATTTCCCCATTAGAAATAAATATAATCTCTCATTAAGGTCTCTTCAGTAAAGATGAACATCTAAGATGGTGTGCTATGCATGAATTATTTTTCAAAATAAAATAAATGACCAAATACAGAAGCATAAACTTATTTATTTTATTGAGATACAGCGTAGAGTAGGCCCTTCGGCTCTTTGAGCTGCAACCTCTGATTTACCCCAAGCTCAATCATGGAACAATTTAAAATGACCAGCTGTTAAATCTTTGAACTAGGGGAGGAAACTGGGACACCCGGAGGAAGCCCATGCATTCACGGGGGATCACACAAACACCTTACAGGCAGCAGTGGGAAATGAACCTGGTTCACTGGTACTATAACATGTTGTGCTAACCACTATGCTACCATATTGGCCATTGGTTACTGAACTTGACTGTAGAAGTAGGATGGAGTGGAGGGACAATGCTAGTGTCTGAAGGGGCAGCATCTTCTTATTAGCTATTCTAAACACAAGAGATTCTGTAGATGCTGGAACCCAAAGGAACAGCACAGACCGACACAGTTTGGTACCAGCAGCGTTGCAAAAGTTGCCAGTCAACATTGAACTTAATGTAGGATGGCCTTAGGGACTCCAGCTCTGGATTTTTCCTCCAGGGTTTACTCCCGAAGCCTTCCCCATGACTGGGTATAGCCGCAAGCAGCGGAGGTTTGAGATCAGAGCTTTCCTTCTGCTAGATCAGGGGTCCCCAACCTTTTTTACGCCGCAGACCGGTTTAATATTGACAATATTCTTGTGACCAACTGACCGGGGTGGGTGTTCAAGTAGGGTTAAACTCACCTCAACATGTCTTTTACAGTTAGGGTTGCCAACTTCCTCACTCCCAAATAAGGGACAAAAGTAGCAGTCAAATCCTGGGACACTTTATCCCAAAAGAGACTACCATGACCATGAAGCCTTGCATGGGCACCTGTGTGTGCGTGTGATATGTGCATGTGTGTACGTGCTGATTTTTTTCCCACAAATCAGTTTTCCCTTCACCTTCCCGACTATACTGTACATACATTATTTCTACTTTACATAGGCTGTGTAATTATCATATCATTCCTGTTTTTACTATACGTTAGTGTTATTCTCGATTTTATGTGTTATTTGGTATGATTTGGTAGGTTTTTTTGGGTCTGGGAACACTCAAAAATTTTTCCCATGCAAATTAATGGTAATTGCTTCTTCACTTCACGCCATTTCGGCACAAAAGGTTTCATAGCAACGCTCTACCTTAGTGGGGGAAATACGGGACAAACCAATTTGTCCCAATGTACGGGATGTCCTGGCAAATACAGGACAGTTGGCAACCCTATGTTCAAGTTCAACAGTGCATGATAGGGAATGAGGAAAGGTGCCGCTGACTCAGATCGTTTCCTCGCAGCCCGGTAGTACATGGTTTGCGGCCTGGTACTGGTCCACGGCCCGGTGTTTGGGGACCGCTGTCCTAGATAGCTGGCAACCACAACTGATGAGCCCCATCTGCCTGAAGTGACTGGTTTTAAGGTGCCAGTCACCTGCCTTTGCCCGTTCTCTTGTCAGTAGAAAGGGATCTGTCAGGCTTAGCAGCAAAGCCACATGTGAAGGCCGGGAGCTGGACTTGGTTGTCAAAGACTATGTGAGGCGCTCGCCACTGGGGGCATTTAATAGGTAGTGGGAGCCTGTCCCCATTAATATTCTCGGCTTAACAACCTTAAGGAACTAGCAAAAAATGTAATGCTTTCCATTATGTCATTAAGGTGGATAAATGACCTTGGACGGCATCTAAGTGAAGCAATAACTTGAAAACGAGATTTTCCCTGGCAGAGTATTCCTTCCAAGCAGGGAACAGTATGTGGAGAAAATCATTCCTGAAAATCTGTCACAGTTATCTTGGCCTTATTTGATCAAAAAATAACAAGCATATGTAAAATTGATGCCACTTCAACCTAAAATCTTCATCAGAATCCCTACAAGCAGAAGAGTTAAGAATTCTTCAACAGGCTTATCTTCTGGCACAAACTTTTCTTCTTTGGAAATGCATAGTCATGGTGGGAGACACAACCAATAATGCCCTGTCACATCTCCGTTTAAACATATAGCTTCTCCATTAATTTTCTGCAACTAGTCAGCTGCTTCACCCATAATTTTGATAGTTTGCAAAGGGTAACCCATCTAAAAAGCTTGAACCAAGCAGCTTTTCAACTGTGATCTTTGCTTTACCTATTCTTTGGATTGTTGTGTGAGCTTTTAGGTTTGCTCGAATGATCGCCATATTAATAGGTCTACAGCTCTTGTTTTGGTTTTCGATCCAGACAAATAAGCTTTTTGTTCTACTCCATGATTCTTTGTTCAGTATGAATTACCTTGGCTATACCTAAATGTATTACAGCTTCTTTGATTTTGCCAGCAGTAGAACAAATTGCTCCTAATGTTGTAGGAGCTATCATGTCTGCTCTGTGATATTAACCACACAGTTGCTGCAACAAAAATATCTTTAAGATCTTTAATTTAGTTGCTTAAGTGCAAGGCTCTCTGTGTTATGGAAGACCTGACTTATGGAAACTCTACTTTATACAAACATGAAGACAAGAAACAGACCATTATCCAGTCATCAGTCAATAAGTCTGTAAGGAAGACTGAACATTGCTTATTTTAGGGCTATAACCAAGACAGACTGATCACTCAGTTGAAACTGAGTGAGTTGTCTGGTAGTTTCTGTGTAAGGATTATTGCATGAAATGCGTATTATGATGTATACTATGCTCTGTACAATGGTGCTGCATAAAGACTTTTTTCCGATTTCCTTTGGTTGAGATTTCAGATTCCACAAGGGACAGAGGATACCGCACAAAAGTAGGAATTACACTTCTGTCCATTTAAGGACCACTCGTGTCACTGAATGTCTTCTAGAGCAAAGCAGCAAGGAGCATACATATCAAACCCATGTGTGATGTAAAGCTAATAGTCAGGGTTTGTTCTGAAAATTTAATAGTTAATGTTCCACAACTGGATAGCTTTCTAATTTACATGAATATGTAGCCTTAGATCTGAAGGAGATGTGTCAGATGCTATTTCATTTAAAGACACCTTGGAAAATTAATCAAATAGATATTCTGCCAAAAAATCTAAATCCTCCCTAAAGCCCATATCATCCCTATTTGCATTTGGTAGCTACATATACCGCATTTCATTGAGGAACAGCCAGCAACAAAACTGAAGGTATTTCTTTTGTGTGAAAGAATAGAGAGATGTTTGACAAGTCACTTAATCCTGGAATCATTTTCATGAACCCCCTTTGAACTCGCTCCAGTTTCAGCACATCCTTTTAAGATAAGGGGCCCAACCCTGCTCACAATACTGCAGGTGAAGCCTCACCAGTGCTTTACAAGGTTTCAACATTACATCCTTGCTTTTATATTCTAGTCCTCTTGAAATGAATGCTAACATCGCATTTGTCTTCCTCACCACAGACTCAACCTGCAAATTAACCTTTAGGGAATCCTACACAAGGACTCCCAAGTCCCTTTGCATCTTAGTTTTTTGTATTTTCTCTCCATTTAGAAAATAGTCAACCCTTTCATTTCTTCTACCGAAGTGCATGATCACACACTTCCCGACACTGTATTCCATCTGCTAACTTCTTGCCTATTCTCCTAATCTGTCTAAATCCTTCCATAGCCTCTCTACTTCCTCAAAACCACCTGCCCCTCCACCTATTCTGTAAAAAGAATCGGTCCCAAAATAGACTCCTGAGAAACACCACTAGTCACCAACAGGAAAGGCTGACTTTATTCCCACTCTTTGCCTGCTGTCAATCAGTCACTGCTTTATCCATGCTAGATTCTTTCCTATAATGCCTTGGGCTTGTAGCTTGTTGAGCAGCTGCATGTGTGGCAGCTTGTCAAAGGCCTCCTGAAAATCTTAGCACACAGCATCAACCAGTTCTCCATTGAGAGATTTTCTCTTGAAGAAACCATGCTGACTATGCCCTATTTTATATTGTGCCCCAAGTACCCTGAGACCTTATCATTAATAATAGACACCAACATCAATTTTCCAGTCTTCAGAAACCATTATGGTAACTCCGCACACTTTAACCTTTTGATTCCTAACTTTGCGGTCTTACAAACATCTTCCTTCACAATCTCTCTGCTAACTGTTCTGGCATACTGGCTCCCTTCCCCCTGCAACTCTAGTTTAAACCCCACCATGCAGCATCAACAAACCTTCCCACTAGCGTATTAGTCTCTTTCCATTTCAGGTGCAAACCATCCCTTCTGTACAGATCCTACCTTCTCTGGAAGGGGGCCCAATGATCCAAAACTTTTATGCCCTCCCTCCTACACCAACTCATTAGCCACATGTTAATCTGTAGAATCTTTGCAGTGTTGGCCTCACTAGCACATGGCATGAGTAGCAATTGTGAGATCTCAGCCCTGGAGGTCCTGGTCTTTAACTTAGCACCCAACTCTCTGAATGCTCTATGCAGAGCCTCACCACCTGTCCCACCCATGTCATTGGTACCTACATGGACATGACTTCTGGCTGTTCACCCTCTTAAGAAAGCTGAGGACTTGATCGGAGATATCCCGGACCCTGGCACCCGGGAAGCAACATACCATCCAGGAATTTCATTCTTAGCTCTAGAGCCTCCTGTCTGTTCCCCTAACTAACGAATCCACAATCACCACAGAATTTCTCTTCTTCCCTCCTCCCTTGTGGGTCACAGAGGCAGACTCTGTACCAGAGACCTGACTACTGTGACTTTCCTCTGTTAGCTCATCCACCCAATAGTATCCAAAGTGGTGTACCTGTTGTTGAGGGGGATGGCCACAGGGGTACACTGCATTGGCACCCTTACCCCTTTCCCCTTCCTGACTGTCAGCCGGTTTCCTGGGTCCTGCACCTTTAGTGTATCTACCTCTTTATATGTCCTGTCTATCACCCCTTCAGCCTCCTGATGATCGGAGTTCATCCAGTTCCAGCTCCAACTCCCTAGCTCGGTTTGTTAGAAGCTGCAGCTGGATGAACTTCTCACAGGTGTGGTCAGGGATAACGGAGGTCTTCCTGCCTTCCCACATCCCATAAGATTATCATCCCCTTGAAACTAATCAATAAACTCTGAAACCTAGGCCTCAATATCTCCTTGTGCAACTGGATCTCACTTTCATCACTTGCAGACCCAAGTCAATGGATTGGCAACAACATCTCCTCCACAATCACATAGAACATAGAACGTAGAAATCTACAGTACATTACAGGACCTTCAGTCCACAATGTTGAGCCGACCATGCAACCTACTCTAGAAAGTGCCTAGAATTACCCTACCGCATAGCCTTCTATTTTTTTAAGCTCCATGCACCTACCTAAGAGGCTCTTAAATGACCCTGTTGTATCCACTTTCCCCACCGTCACCAGCAGTGCATTCCACACACTCACCACTCTCTGTGTGGAAAAAGTTATCCCTGACATCCCCTCCGTATGACGCTAGCCCCCTAGGACTGAGTCGACGTAGTAGTAGCAGTAGTCCCCTCTGTACCTACCTCCAAACTCCTTAAAACTATGCCCCCTTGTGTTAGCCACTTCATCCGTGGGAAAAAACCTCTGGCTATCCACAAGATCAATGCCTCTCATCACTTTATACAGCTCTATCAGGTCACCTTTCATCCTCCATCACTCCAAGGAGAAAAGGCCGAGTTCACTCAACCTGTCCTCATAAGACACACTCTCCAAACCAGGCAACATCCTTGTAATGATGACGAAGATGGCGGCCTCTCCGGTGATGAATATTTGTCATCTGTCAAGTAGGATGCCGTGCACAATTCTGATTTGATGGAGGCAGACGTGAGAGCACGGAGGAACATCTGGTGAAACTTCTGAAATGCCTGTTTCGCTGCCGCCACTACTGTATGATCTGAAATCTCCAGGGGGGAAGGCTCCGAATCCTTGGCTTTGCCTGTTGCTGGCAGCCGGGGGTTGGGTCGAAGCGCTCGGCAGAGATGGTGCTCAGTGCTCGGTGTCGGAGGGCTGGTCAGAGGCTCGAAGTTTTTGGACGGACTCAGAGCCGGACTGTGGTCGGGTGCTTCCAGGATGCTGCATCGGCAAGTTTGCGATGCTGGAAGCTCATGGCAGGGAGAGTTTCTCCCTTCTGCCGTCTGCGTGAGATGTTGCGGCTATCAGGACTTTGAGACTTTTTTTTTACCGTGCCCATCGTCTGTTCTTATCAAATTACGGTATTGCTTTGCACTGTTGTAACTATATGTTATAATTATGTGGTCTTTGTCAGTTTTAGTCTTGGTCTGTCTTGTGTTTCTGTGATATCATACCGGAGGAACATTGTATCATTTCTTAATGCATGCATTTCTAAATGACAATAAATGAGGACTGAGTGTCCCCATAGCCTAAATCTCCTTTGCACCCTCTCTATAGCATCCACATCCTTCCTACCGGAACTGAACACAGTACTGCAAATGGGGTCTGACCAAGATCTTACATATCTGTAACATTACTTCATGGCTCTTGAACTCCATCGCATGGTTAATGAATGCCAACACACCATGCCCCTTCATCACCATCTTTACAGGTGGACCACTAGGCTGTGTGCTTAGCCTCCTTCTCTAGCCACTATACCGAATACCAGGAGGCTAAGTACAGCTCCAATGCCATTATTTAAGTTTGTAGATAACAACTATATTTGTTGGCTGACTTAAAGGTAGTGACGAATCAGCAGATAGGAGGGAGGTTGAAAATTTGGTTGGATGGTGCCACAGCAACAACCTCTCACTCAACATCAGCAAACCCAAAGAGCAGGAGGAAGAAACCAAAGGTCCATGAGCCACTCCTCATCAGAGAGGGTCAGTAACTTTAAATTCCTTGGTATTATCATATCAGAGCATCTGTCCTGAGACCAGCACAGAAGTGTCAATACACAGAATGTCTTTTACAAAGTACTTCTACTTTCTTTGAAATTTGTGAAGATTCAGCATGTCATACGAAATTTTGACAAACTTCTATACATGCACTAAGGAGAGCATCTTGACTGGTTGCATCGTGGTCTGGTATGGAAACACTAATGGCCAACGATGAAAAAGCCTTCAAATAGTGGTGGACACAGCCCAGTCTATCACAGGAAAAACCCTCCCTACCACTGAGTACATCTACAAAGAGTGCTGCCATAGGAAAGCGGCATCCGTCATCAATTAGCCCCACCATTCAGACCACACCCTCTTCTTGCTGCTGTCATTGGGAAGGAGGTACAGGAGACTTAGATCCCACACCACCAAGTTCAGGAACAGTTATTATCCCACAACAATCAGGCTCCTGAAAGATAAGGGAAATAAACCATTAATTAAGAAAATGTTTACATTAGCTGACCCATACTTATTGAACAGGAGTAAGAGTATTAGGAGACAAGACAAAAAGAATTTAAAAGAATTATGTAGGTATACATGAGAAATTCTGCAGATGTTGGAAGTCGAAAGCAACACACACAAAATGCCGGAAGAACTCAGCAGGTCAGGCAGAATCTATGGAAAGGAATAATCAGTTCATGTTTCTGGCCAAGATGCTTCTTCAGGACCGAAAATGAAGGGGGAAGATGCCAGAATAAAAAAAGTGGAGGGAGGGGGTGGAGGCTAGCTGGAAGGTGATAGGTGAAGCCGGGTGGGTGGCAAAGATAAAGGGCTGGAGGGAAAGGAATCTGATAGGAGATGAGAGTGGACGATGGGAGCAAGGGAAGGAGGAGGGGATATGCATGTCAGAAGAGGTAAACATAGAAACATAGAAACATAGAAAATAGGTGCAGGAGTAGGCCATTTGGCCCTTCGAGCCTGCACCGCCATTTATTATGATCATGGCTGATCATCCAACTCAGAACCCCGCCCCAGCCTTCCCTCCATACCCCCTGACCCCTGTAGCCACAAGGGCCATATCTAACTCCCTCTTAAACATAGCCAATGAAGTGGCCTCAACAGTTTGCTGTGGCAGAGAATTCCACAGATTCACCACTCTCTGTGTGAAGAAGTTTTTCCTAATCTCGGTCCTAAAAGGCTTCCCCTCTATCCTCAAACTGTGACCCCTCGTTCTGGACTTCCCCAACATCGGGAACAATCTTCCTGCATCTAGCCTGTCCAATCCCTTTAGGATCTTATACGTTTCAATCAGATCCCCCCTCAATCTTCTAAATTCCAACGAGTACAAGCCCAGTTCATCCAGTCTTTCTTCATATGAAAGTCCTGCCATCCCAGGAATCAATCTGGTGAACCTTCTTTGTACTCCCTCTATGGCAAAGATGTCTTTCCTCAGATTAGGGGACCAAAACTGCACACAGTACTCCAGGTGTGGTCACACCAAGGCCTTGTACAACTGCAGTAGTACCTCCCTGCTCCTGTACTCGAAACCTCTCGCTATAAATGCCAGCATACCATTCGCCTTTTTCACCGCCTGCTGTACCTGCATGCCCACTTTCAATGACTGGTGTATAATGACACCCAGGTCTCGTTGTACCTCCCCTTTTCCTAATCGGCCACCATTCAGATAATAATCTGTTTTCTTATTTTTGCCACCAAAGTGGAGAACTTCACATTTATCCACATTAAATTGCATCTGCCATGAGTTTGCCCACTCACCCAACCTATCCAAGTCACCCTGCATCCTCTTAGCATCCTCCTCACTGCTAACACTGCCACCCAGCTTCGTGTCATCCGCAAACTTGGAGATGCTGCATTTAATTCCCTCATCCAAGTCATTAATATATATTGTAAACAACTGGGGTCCCAGCACTGAGCCTTGCGGTACCCCACTAGTCACCGCCTGCCATTCTGAAAAGGTCCCGTTTATTCCCACTCTTTGCTTCCTGTCTGCTAACCAATTCTCCACCCACACCAATACCTTACCCCCAATACCGTGTGCTTTAAGTTTGCACACTAATCTCCTGTGTGGGACCTTGTCAAAAGCCTTTTGAAAATCCAAATATACCACATCCACTGGTTCTCCCCTATCCACTCTACTAGTTACATCCTCAAAAAATTCTATGAGATTCGTCAGACATGATTTTCCTTTCACAAATCCATGCTGACTTTGTCCGATCATTTCTCCGCTTTCCAAATGTGCTGTTATCACATCCTTGATAACTGACTCCAGCAGTTTCCCCACCACCGACGTTAGGCTAACCGGTCTATAATTCCCCGGTTTCTCTCTCCCTCCTTTTTTAAAAATTGGGGTTACATTAGCCACCCTCCAATCCTCAGGAACTAATCCAGAATCTAACGAGTTTTGAAAAATTATCACTAATGCATCCACTATTTCTTGGGCTACTTCCTTAAGCACTCTAGGATGCAGACCATCTGGCCCTGGGGATTTATCTGCCTTCAATCCCTTCAATTTACCTAACACCACTTCCCTACTAACATGTATTTCACTCAGTTCCTCCATCTCACTGGACCCTCTGTCCCTTACTATTTCTGGAAGATTATTTATGTCCTCCTTAGTGAAGACAGAACCAAAGTAATTATTCAATTGGTCTGCCATGTCCTTGCTCCCCATAATCAATTCACCTGTTTCTGTCTGCAGGGGACCTACATTTGTCTTTACCAGTCTTTTCCTTTTTACATATCTATAAAAGCTTTTACAGTCCGTTTTTATGTTCTCTGCCAGTTTTCTCTCATAATCTTTTTTCCCCTTCCTAATTAAGCCCTTTGTCCTCCTCTGCTGAACTCTGAATTTCTCCCAGTCCTCAGGTGAGCCACTTTCTCTGGCTAATTTGTATGCTACTTCTTTGGAATTGATACTATCCCTAATTTCTCTTGTCAGCCACGGGTGCACTACCTTCCTTGATTTATTCTTTTGCCAAACTGGGATGAACAATTGTTGTAGTTCATCCATGCAACCTATAAATGCTTGCCATTGCATATCCACCGTCAATCCTTTAAGTGTCATTTGCCAGTCTATCTTAGCTAATTCACGTCTCATACCTTCAAAGTTACCCCTCTTTAAGTTCAGAACCTTTGTTTCTGAATTAACTATGTCACTCTCCATATTAATGAAGAATTCCACCATATTATGGTCACTCTTACCCAAGGGGCCTCTCACGACAAGATCGCTAATTAACCCTTCCTCATTGCTCAAAACCCAGTCCAGAATAGCCTGCTCTCTAGTTGGTTCCTCGACATGTTGGTTCAAAAAACCATCCCGCATACATTCCAAGAAATCCTCTTCCTCAGCACCTTTACCAATTTGGGTCACCCAGTCTACATGTAGATTGAAGTCACCCATTATAACTGCTGTTCCTTTATTGTACACATTTCTAATTTCCTGTTTAATACCATCTCTGACCTCACTACTACTGTTAGGTGGCCTGTACACAACTCCCACCAGCGTCTTCTGCCCCTTAGTGTTACGCAGCTCTACCCATATCGATTCCACATCTTCCCGGCTTATGTCCTTCCTTTCTATTGCATTAATCTCTTCTTTAACCAGCAACGCCACCCCACCTCCCCTTCCTTCATGTCTATCCCTCCTGAATATTGAATATCCCTGAACGTTGAGCTCCCATCCCTGGTCACCCTGGAGCCATGTCTCTGTGATCCCAACTATATCATAATCATTAATAACAATCTGCACTTTCAGTTCATCCACCTTATTACGAATGCTCCTTGCATTGACACATAAAGCCTTCAGGCGCTCTTTTACAACTCTCTTAGCCCTTGTACAATTATGTTGAAAAGTGGCCCTTTTTAATGCTTGTCCTGTATTTGTCGGCCTGCCACTTTTACTTTTCTCCTTTGTACTTTTTGCTTCTACGCTCACTTTACACCCCTTTGTCTCTCTGCACTGGTTCCCATCCCTCTGTTGTGAACTAACCTCCTCACGCCTAGCCTCTTTAATTTGATTCCCACCCCCCAACCATTCTAGTTTAAAGTCACCTCAGTAGCCCCCGCTAATCTCCCTGCCAGGATATTGGCCCCCTAGGATTCAAGTGTAACCCGTCCTTTTTGTACAGGTCATGCCTGCGCCAAAAGAGGTCCCAATGATCCAAAAACTTGAATCCCTGCCCCCTGCTCCAATCCCTCAGCCACGCATTTATCCTCCACCTCATCGCATTCCTACTCTCACCGTCGTGTGGCACAGGCAGTAATCCCGAGATTACTACCTTTGCGGTCCTTTTTCTCAACTCCCTTCCTAGCTCCCTATATTCTCCTTTCAGGACCTCATCCCTTTTCCTACCTATGTCATTGGTACCTATATGTACCACGACCTCTGGCTCATCACCCTCCCACTTCAGGATATCTTGGACACGATCAGAAATATCCCGGACCCTGGCACCAGGGAGGCAAACTACCATCCGGGTCTCTGGACTGCGTCCACAGAATCGCCTATCTGACCCCCTTACTATCGAGTCCCCTATCACAACTGCCCTCCTCTTCCTTGCCCTACCCTTCTGAGCTACAGGGCCAGATTCTGTGCCGGAGGCACGGCCACTGTCGCTTCCCCCGGGTAAGCTGTCCCCCCCAACAGTACTCAAACAGGAGTACCTGTTGTTAAGGGGCACAGCCACCGGGGTACTCCCCATCACCTGCCTTTTCCCCTTCCTCCTCCTAACCGTGACCCACTTGTCTGCCTCCCGTGGCCCCGGCGTGACCACCTGCCTTCCACTCCTCTCTATCACCTCCTCGCTCTCCCTTACCAGACGAAGGTCATCGAGCTGCAGCTCCAGTTCCGTAACGCGGTCCCTTAGGAGTTGCATCTCGATGCACTTGGCGCAGATGTAGACGTCCGGGAGGCTTGGAGACTCCAGGGCCTCCCACATCCGACACCGAGAACAGCAAACTGCCCTCACAGTCATAATGCCCCTCTCCTCAAATAGCAACAGAAAATGAATGTGTGGAAAGACATCTTTGCCATAGAGGGAGTACAAAGAAGGTTCACCAGATTGATTCCTGGGATGGCAGGTCTTTCATATGAAGAAAGACTGGATGAACTGGGCTTGTACTCGTTGGAATTTAGAAGATTGAGGGGGGATCTGATTGAAACGTATAAGATCCTAAAGGGATTGGACAGGCTAGATGCGGGAAGATTGTTCCCGATGTTGGGGAGGTCTAGAACGAGGGGTCACAGTTTGAGGATAGAGGGGAAGCCTTTTAGGACCGAGGTTAGGAAAAACTTCTTCACACAGAGAGTGGTGAATCTGTGGAATTCTCTGCCAGAGCAAACTGTTGAGGCCAGTTCATTAGCTATGTTTAAAAGGAAGTTAGATATGGCCCTTGTGGCTACAGGGGTCAGGGGGTATGGAGGGAAGGCTGGGTTCTGAGTTGGATGATCAGCCATGATCATAATAAATGGCGGTGCAGGCTCGAAGGGTCGAATGGCCTACTCCTGCACCTATTTTCTATGTTTCTATGTTTCTAAACCTTCCTCGCCTCGCCCGCTTCCGCCTAAGCCCGGTGAGCCGAAGCCCTTAAGTCTTCACTCTGCTCCCGGCTCACTCCGCCGCCCGCAAACTACGCTGCCTGCTCTATGAGGCTTTGTTCCTTTTAAATCTGCCGCGCTGCCCTGCCCGACGTCACATGCCTGCGCAGTCCCACCTCTCAGAAAGCCGTTGGAGAAAAAAAAATAATGAAAATTTCAAAAATCTCTTTCTCGGCACTCCCACTCAGACTCTCAGACTCCTTCTTTGAAGGTAAGAGTGGGGAATAGAAGAAGTTGGGAGGGAGAGGGAAATGTTTCTTTACCAGAAGGAGAAATTGATATTTATGCCATCAGTTTGGAGGCTACCCAGTCAGAATATAAGGTTTTGCTCCTCCACCCTATGCATGGCCTTATCGTGGCACAAGAGGAAGCCATGGACTGACATGTCAGAATGGGAATGGGAATTGGAATTAAAATGTTTGGGGAAGTAGGGCTAATCCTGGAAACAATAGATGAGTGAGTCTTATGTCAGTTGTAGGGAACCTGTTGAAGAGAATTCTGAAGGATAGGATATACGAGCATTTGGAAAGCAAGGCCTAATTAGTGACAGTCAGCATGGCTCTGTGCAGGGAAGGTCATGTCTTACTAACCTGTTTGAGTTTTTTGAGGAGGTGACAAAGGTGATTGATGAGCATAGAGCTGTGAATGTTGTCAGCATGGATTTTAGTGAGATGTTTAACCAGGTCCCTCATGGTAGTCCCAGCCAGAATATTGTACAAATGTACCATGGAGAGCATTTTGACTGGCTACATCTCCATCTAGTATGGAGTTCGGGGGGGGGGGGGGTGTTACTGCACAAGATTGAAGTAAATTGCAGAATCTTGTCAGCTCTATCATGTGTACCAGCCTCTGCAGTATCAAAAACATCTTCAAGGAGCGATGCCTTAGGAAGGCAGCGTCCATCATGCATACAATTACCACTGGGAAGGAGGTATGGAAGCCTGAAGGCACTCACTCAGAGAGTCAGGAACAGCTTCTTCACTTCTGTCATCTGATTTCTAAATGGGCATTGAACCCACAAACACTACCTCACTATTTTCTCATTTCTGAAATGTTGTACTACTTACTTTAACTTCACTATTTAATAGACATATATATACTTAATGTAACTCAGTTTTTCTCTATGTATTTATTTATCATGTATTTCATTGTACTACCGCTGCAAAGTTAATAAATTTCATGATATATGCCGGTGATTTTAAATCTGATTCTGATCCATGATGACTTGGCAATTTAGATTCAGAATTACCTTGCTGATAGAAGACGGAGGGTAGTGGTCCATGGGACTTACCCTGGTTGCAGGTCTGTGACTAGCGGTGTGGTGCAGGGATCTGTACTGGACCCTGGGTGTTGTTTGTGATATATATATAAAGATAACTTGGATGAAATCACTTGTGGCTCAGTTAGTAAGTTCACAGATGATACAAAGGTTATCACTGTTGTGGATACTATATAAGATTGCCAAAGGATACAGCTGGATATAGATCAGTAGCAGAACTGGATGGAGAATGGCAGATGGAGTTTCACTTGGCCAAGTGTTGCACTTTGGGAGACCAAATGCAAAGGAAAAATACACATTTAGTGTCAGGGTTCTTAATAGAATTGGTGAATTTGATTTAAGAGAAATTTGGATAAGTACATGGGTGAGAGGGCATTGGAGGGATGCTGTTTGATGGGACTAGGCAGAATAATGACCTGGTATGAACTGGATGGGCCCTTTTCTGTTCTGTAGTGCTCTATGACTTTATGACTCCATAACAGAGAAAACAACTCCACAATTCCCTGAAAATGGCTTTGAAAGCTGGTGGCATGGTAAAGAAGGCTTGAGGGATGCTTACCTTTATTAGACGAGGAACTGATTTCAGGAGCCAGGAAGTTATGCCGCCGGTGTAGCACTTGCAGTGATAGGTGCCGGGATCAGTAGGGAGGGATGAGTGAACATGGGACTAATGTAGCTTCAATAGGTTCATTTAATGTCAGAGAAATGTATACAATATACATCCTGAAATTCTTTTTCTTTGCAAACATCCACAAAAACAGAGAAGTGCCCCAAACAATGAATGACAGTTAAATGTTAGAACCCCAAAGCACCCCCCTTGCTCCCCTCTCCCATGTGTAAGCAGCAACAAGGAAATGACCTCCCCTTCCCCACCAGCAAAAAAAACATTGGCACCCTCCACCGAGCACACAAGCATGCAGCAAAGCATCAATAAAGGTACAGACTTGCAGTACCCCAAAGACTACTCGTTCACCCGGTAATTCGACATACCACAGGCTCCCTCTCTCCCTGATCAGGGAAAAAGAGGTGTCCCCATTCCACAGCGAGAGGGGAGAGCAATTCCTGCAGAAAGTGGAGACAGGTTCAGGGAAAGATGCGCTTAGTGGTAGAATCCTGTTGTAGATTGCGGAAGTTATGGAAAATGATATGCTTGGTACAGAGGGTCATGTGATGGTAGGTAAGGGCAAGTGAAATCCAATCCCTGTAATGATGGTGGGAAAATGGGGTGAGAGTAGAGGTGTGGAAGATAGAGGAGATGCAGGAGAGGGCAGCATTCATGGTGTTGGAAAGAGATCCTGTTTTTTAGAAAGAAAGAGGACATCTCAGATGTTATAGAATGAAAGGCCTCATGCTGAGAACTGATGCAATGGAGATGGAGGAACTGGGAGAAGAGAATTTCATTTTTACAAGTGGCAGAGTGGGATGAGGTATAGTCAAGGTAACAGTGAGAGTCTGTAGGTTTTTAGAATATATCACTGGATAGTCTGTCTTCAGAGTGATGGCTCTCCAGGCTCCCTTGTCCACTCGTCCCTCTACACTGATCTCTCTCCTGGCACTTGTCCTTGCGAGCAGCACAGATGCTGCGCCTGCCCCTACACCTCCTCCCTAACCACCATTCAGGGCCCCAAACAGTCCTTTCAGGTGAGGCAACACTTCACCTGTGAACCCGTCGGGGTCGTCTATTGTATCCGATGTTCCTAGCGTGGCCTCCTCTATGTCAGTGAGATCTGATGCAGATTGAAGGACCACTTCATCAGACAACCTTGTCTGTCTGCCGCAAAAGGTAGGATTTCATAGTGGCTACTTCGACCACCACCCACCCACCTTCTCCCTCGCCCGTCTCACCTATCACACACTAGCTGTACTCCTTCCTCTACCCCCACCTCCTTATTTTGGCTTCTGCCCCTCCCTATGCAGTTCTGATGAAGGGCCTTGGCCCAAAACATTGACTTTTTATTCCTCTCCTGAGACGCTGCCTCACTTGCTGAGTTCCTCCAGTATTTTGAGATGTGTGGCATCTTTTTTTTACACAGGGAGTAGTGAGTGCCTAGAATAATGTAGCAGGGGTGGTAGTCGAGGAAAATATGATGGAGGCATTTTAGTTAGGCACATGAATATACAGGGAGTGCAGGGATATGTACTGTGTAGACAAAAAGAATTAGTTGAGTTAGGTGTTCAAATACTGTTTAATTTTATTTAGTTCAGCACAACACCATAGGCTGCAGGGCTTGTTTCTGTGTTATCCTGCTCTATGTTCTGTGAAGGTCTCTTTTGGTCCCTGAATGGTGAGAAGCAAAAAGGTAAAATAAGAGGCCTTACATGGGAAATGCCCTCAGAAAAGACGTGGTTGGTGGGGATGGAAAGACAGACAAGGAAATCGTGAAGAGAATGGTCCCTTCAAAGTACTGAAGGGAAGGGGGAGGGAACGTGTCTGGTGATGAAATCTCATTTGTTGGGGAAAATTATGAAGCATGTCCTGCTGAATGTGGAGGCTGGTGGGGTCAAAGGGGAGGATCAGGAGAACTCTACTACAACAAGACAAAATCTGCAGATGTTGGAAATCCTAGCAACACACACAAAATGCTGGAGAAACTCAGTAGGCCAGGCAGCATCTATGGAAAAAAGTGCAGGCGCCATTTCAGGCCAAGACCCTTCAGACATTTTATGTATGTTGAGGGGAACTCTTTGCTTGCTTTGTCTAGTAGAAAAGGGCATAAGGATAGTGGTGGGAAATAGCTGAAATGTGGTCAAGGATTCTGTTTGTTATAGTAGACAGAGAGCTTACTATGGAAGTGGAGCAGCTCCTTACAGAATGCATTAGAAAACTCAGCTCATCGGGGAGAATCAGGTGTTGTAGATCAGAGCTACAGGGAGACAGTCACATCTAAGTTTCAGGAGAGAACTGTGTGGCAGGGGCCAGGGTTTCAGATTTGTGTTTCCTGGGGAAGGTATAACCTCTACAAAAGGAATGGATTACACCTGAACTCGAATGACAGACAGGTTTGTTAGAGCTGTTGCGGAGGTTGTAAGTTAGGTCGGCAGGGGTTAGGAACTACAGTGATAGGTCGGAGGACGGAGCAGTTGTTGTAAATGTAGATACAACTTGTAGGGAGACAGAGAGGAAGGATAGGCAGTAGTGAGGGCAAGTTCTGCCATCCTCCCTGATACTGTCCCCTTCCAATCAACTTGGCCAGCTCCCCTCTCAGGCCTTTGTAATTCCCTTTACTCTACTGCAACACTGATACATCTGACTTTATCTTCACCATCTCAAAATGCAGAGTGTATTGTATCATAATATGATCACTGCCTCGAGATGATCCTTTTACCTTAAGCTCCCTAGTCAATTCTGGTTCATTACACAACTCCCAATCCAGAAATGCATTTCCCCTAGTGGGCTTTAACAAAAGCTGCTCTGAAAAACCATCTCATAGGCATTCTGCAAATTCCCTCTGTTGGGATACAGCACCAATCTGATTTTCCCAATTTAGCTGCATATTGAAATCCCCCATGACTATTGTAGCATTGCCTTGTTTACATGCTTTCTCTATCTCCCTTTGTACTTCGTAGTCCACGTCCTGGCCTGTATATGACTGCCATCAGAGTTATGATCTTCATCAGTGTCTAATAAAAATCTTTGTTTGAGTGTGAGGCTAGTTGCAGGTGTTGTAGTAGGAGGTGGTAGGTGAGAGCCAGTAGTTGGCTTAGTTTGTGCTGGTGGGTGCTTGGGCTGAACCAGCTCTCAGTTATTTGGACCCACAGTGAGTAAAGGCTGCTGGCTTGTCATCATAGGATCAGACTCACATACAGGGATAGAGGGCTAGGACTGGGGACATCAAAATGATAATCACATTTATTGTCAATGATTAGATTAGATTAGATTACATTACATTACATTAGATTATGAGGACACACAGTCCTCTTTTATTGTCATTTAGTAATGCATGCGATAAGAAATGATACAATATTCCTCCGGTGTGATATCACAGAAACACAGGATAGACCAAGACTGAAAAACTAACAAAACCATATAATTATAACATATAGTTACAACAGTGCAACAATACCATAACTTGATGAAGAACAGGTCATGGCACAGTAAAAAAGTTCAAAGTCTCTCAAAAGTCCCACATCTCACGCAAATGGGAGAAGGAAGAAAACTCTCCCTGCCATGCCCGACCACAGTCCGATTCTGAGTCGTCCGAAAACTTTGAGCTCTGATCAGCCCTCCGACACCGAGTACCGAGCACCATCTCTATCCAAACGATTCGACCTCAGCCTCGATCACCAGCAGCAGGCAAAGCCGGGGATTTTGGGGCCTTCCCTCCAGAGATTCACACTAACAACAGCAGCGAAACCAGGCATTTCAGAAATTTCTCCAGATGTTCCTCAGCTTCTCACGTCAGAATTGTCCACAGCCCCTATTTAACAGATACGATTATCATTTCACCAGAGAGCTGTGCGCACTGGGCCGCGCTGCCATCTTCTCCTCCCGCCTAGGAAGGTTATGAAGTTTGTTGTAATGTAGTAGCAGCACTGTGCATGACGTAAAAGTTACTATAAGCTATGAAATAGAACATTACAGTGGTCATTGGTGAACTTATAGAAGGCATTTGAGTTGGGCCTATCCACACAGTCATAGCTGTAGAGAGAGTCAAGCAGAGGGCTAAGTACACATACTTAGGGTGCATCAGTGTGGATTTTAAGTGAGGAGTAGAATTTATTACCAACCCCGTTAACTGTGGTCTCCCAATAAAAAAGTTAAGGATTTAGTTATAGAGTCCGATATAGAGGCCTAGGGTTTGGAGCTTGTTGGTTAGTAGTATGGAAATATGGCATTGAATGCTGAGATTTCATTGATAAACTGCAGCCTAACGTATGTTTTGCTGTTATCTAGATGCCCCAAAGCTGAGTGGAGAAGCAGTGAGATCAATGGATCTGTCATGATAGAGGGGTGGGCAATCAGGGCCTTGGGGATGAAAGGTTTGGGGCTATAGGGGAGTCTGACAATTGAGGGTTTGCTGTTGATGGAGGAGTGCTGGCAGGGATCTTTTATTTGAATTTCATTCTGCACTATGCCCCATGAAACCACTATAAATCCAGCAGTAACTACTGATGAGCTCTCCTTGAACAATACACAGAAATCTCCCCAGGAACACCAACATCATCCCATGTTTTATAATTATGTCAGGTCTGTGACACAACATACTGGTAAATGCCCAGATAAATTTGTGCAATGATGAAATTACCGAAGGTCATGATCAGATTTCACTCTGTCCAAAGTGTATTTTCAGTTGTGGAGTGCAAAAGTAAATAATGCCCAGTCATTCACTTTCCAGGTCCCAGCTGTATCCAACCATTGGTCACGTGTCACATTTCATTACGTGTTAAAGCCTTTGGCACAATTAATGTTTCTAATATTTACATACACCAGCTCCTTTAAGCTGCTGGAGAAAGTTCATAGGTTTGTTTTAGAAAACTGAAAGCTACCTTTAAAATACCACCTACATTAATCATTTCAAAACCCACAACAGCGAGCACTGCTGAGAGTCAGCATGCATCTACTCTGGAAGTCTGCAGAAACCTTACAAGTAAATTTTTCTTTTATTTCACATGCAAAGTAAACACTAAGTTAGCTTTCAGATGGAGAAACACTGTTCTTCTTACCATAACTTTCCTGATATCATCTACAAATGCTTTGTGATTTTTTAGGTGAGCTTAGAGTGATAAGTTAGTTGCTTAAGTCACTTTCCATTCGATTTAGATCAAAATAACCTGATATGAATGAAATCCCCATCAAGCTAGTACTGAGGGGAGCCCTGAAATCACACACATAGCAGAAAACATTTTGCACAAGCTTACTATTGATCCACATTTGAAAATTGCCAGATCTCACGCAGGCTATTTGAATTGGCTTCCCATGAATCTTGTGGTTCTCAGTGATAGTCTGCTCTGAAGTCGATCTCAACTTAGATTAAATCTGTTTTATGCCATTTATATTTCTGAGCTTTCAACAAAAGCATAATTGGGACGTCTGTTACAATGTATGGTTGAAAGTAGTACGGTGCTCAAAGTATTCCTTAAAACATACATTTAAACAAAAAGGTTTGGTTTATGTAAATATAATGGATTTTATCCATCAGCATTTGAAATTAGTCCCAGGACACATTATAGACCAGGAAAAGAATTGAAAACATAAGTAAATATTTAAAGTTTGTTCCCTCAAGCTAATTGCCTGTTAGGAGTGTAATGAAATGGTGTCAGTTCTAGATTGTCGGATGTTATAACTAAATTAAAGTAAATTTTGTCATGAATAGTTGTTCAGATGCAACTTTTTTGGCTGACTTGGAGGAAGTACAACTTATGGATATGGATACTCCCACAATGGAAGATGGGCTCATTTTTATTTTATTTTTGGCAGAGGTAGCCTCTTGCCTCTGAGTGAGAAGGTCAAAAGTTTGAGCCTAATTAGATCGGCCAATTCAGAGAAGTTCTGGGTGAACTCTGCACGCAACAAATGCTTTGTTTAGCTGAAATACAGAAGATAAACTCCATCCAGTCTTGAATATGTACAGAAAAGATTTAAAGCCACATGTTAAAGAGGAGGATTTTCTCCGAAGGTCCTTGCTGGTGTAAGAATCATAGAGATTTAGAAACGTATAGCATAGAAACAGGCTTTTGACCCAACTCAAGCATGCTGACCAGAGGGCAACCTTCCCAAATTAATCTCATTGCCAGTATTTGGCCCTGTCCTTCTATTTTTAAGCACTTTGAATGGTCACCTAGATTCAGCTTCAATCACTCAGTCACTGCACTCTAGGTTTTTATCTCTGGGTGAAAAAGAACTTCCCTCACCCCCTCTAAATCCACTTACTATAAACATACATCCTCTAGTCTTATCTGCTTCTGATATGGGGAACTATTTTCTGCAGTCGTGTCTACTCTCAAGGGAGAATGGATCCATCTCCTTCAGTTTCTCCTCACATGATTGAATTGCTCCATTCCATATATTCTTTGCTTCCTGTAGCATGGGGTCCAAAACTGCCGCAGCACTCCAGATGAGGTCTGATCAAAGTTTTTTTAAAGTTGGTGCATATCTCTCTTCTTCTGTGTTGGATGAGGCCAGTAGATATTATGCTTCCTAAGCACATTGCATACTGTGTTGTTGTCTTCAACGATCTAAAGACTTGTAATCTGAGATTCCCCATGACCCTTCCACTTTGCATTCCCTCTGACCTTGCCTCCCACATTCACAGATATCAGAAACAGCAGAGGTCTCAGCAGAAATGTTTGTAGGGCACAACTAGCTACAGGCATCCAATTGCAAAAATAACCTTCTATAATCACCCTCTGTCTTCTTTTACCAAGTCAATGTTGGATCCGGTTTAACAACTTACCTTGATCTCATTCTCCCAGTGGGACCTTGTCAAAGGCTTTACTAAAGCCCATGTAAATACTCATTTTTACCACCCTTTCAAACAATTCAATCCAATTGGCCAGACAGGATCTGCCATGTTGACTGTCTCTGATTAGTCTCTATGATTCTGTATTCAGAGGCATAGATAGAGTAGACAGGCAGTCTCTGTTTTCTGGGGTTGAAATGTCTAATACCAGAGGGTATGCTTTGAAGGTGTGAGGGGGTAGGTTGAAAGGAGATGTGAGGGGTAAGTTTTTTACACAAGAAGTGGAGGATGCCTGGAATGTGCTGCCTGGTAAGGTGGTAGAGGCAAATACATTAGAGGCTTTTAAGAGATGTTTAGATAGGCACATGGACGTGAGGAAGATGGAGGGATTTGTTTCTTGTGTTTTTTCTGATTTACCTTTTGGTTGGTTCGGCATGACATTGTGGCCCGAAGGGCCTATTCCTGTATTGTTCTATGTTTTATGATGAAGCAGCTGAAGATATTCGGACCCAGGATACTGTCATGAAGAATAACAGCCATCTTCTTTTGTGTGGGGTATAACTCCATTCTCAAGAATACTTACCCTCTGGTATCCTTTGACTTCAGTTTCCCAGGGTTCCTTGATGCCATACCCAATCAAATGCTGTCTTGGTGTTATGTGCAAATGCCCTCACTTCAGCACTGGAATTCAGCTCTTTGTTGTACGATTGGGCCAAGGCTATGGGATCTGGATTGAAGAACACCCTGAAGAAAGATTGGTGAACAGGTTACAGATGAAGAAATGCCATTTGCTTGCATTGTTGACGGCTTCCATCACTTTGCTAATGATTGTGAGGCTGATTTATGTAGCAATTGGCTAGATTGAATTTGTCCTGCTTTTAATGAACGGGATATATCTGGGCAATTTTCTACATTATTAACTACGGCATATACCAGTGTTTTGACTACACTGGGACACTTTGGCTGGAGTACCAATCTTCAATGATATAACTGAAATATTGTCTGATCCCTTTGCTGTGTTTACACTTCTTTCTATAAATTGGAAATAATCAAACAGGCTGGAGACTGTGATGATGGGAACTCTCAGAGCAGTTCTGATAACATGGTTATAAATGCTTCATCCCTTTCTTTAGTTGGGCTCTACCATCTTTTAGAATGAAGATACTCTTGGCCCTTTGTGTACCCATTAGCTGTTCATTATCCACCATAGCTAGGTGTAGGACTGCAAACTTTTATCTGCTCCACTGGTTGTGAAATTACCTGGCTCTGTCTATTGGCCTTTAGCAGTCATTGCCTTGTTTTGCTTTACTGGGCAGGCATCTCATTATTTGTAGGAATGCCTGATGTTGTTCTAGTCAAGTCCTCCTGCTCTCTTCATTTTACCTGGATCGATGATAATGACAGAGTGAGAGATACAAATGGCACGAGTGATGTATACCTCCACAGCTGCTATCGTTCACAGTTGAGCAGCCAAGTCTGCTCTGAATCTATGACATTTAACACAATTATCATGCCACACATGATGGAGAATGCTCTCAGTATGAATTTGGCACTGTGTCTGAACAAGGACTGTGTTGTGGTCACTTATCCCAATGCTGTCGTGGAGATGCATCTTGTACGGGGAGGCTGATGTCGTGTGATGTTGATTCAGTCACTAACTGCTGCTGACTCAGTCTGACAGCGATGTCATCAGGCCTGGGCCAACTTGCCCCATAGTAATTGCACCAAATCACTTAGCAACGGACACTGAAACCCCAGTACAGAGAACACATTTTTTGCACTTGCTTTTTTCAGGTTTTGCCTGACCTGGAGCAGCAGATTCATGAATTGAGGGATAGGTGATGATCAAGTGATTTCCTTATCCACATCCATTGAAAATGTTGAGAGCTGTCAAGGATGCAGTTTTTGCCTCTGAGACAAGAAGGGTTTATGATGGAAAAATTGGCACATTGTCTGAGGTATCATTCTGTGAACGCAACTATGTCACTTCTCCCAGTTTAGATGCCAGTCTTTAGTGACCTGTCAAGTTTTATTCATTTTCTGTTTTAACGTAGTGCTCATGGTACAACTGAATGTCCTGTTAGGCCTCATCAGATGGCATTTAAGAATCAACCATCATAGATCATATAGGCCAGAATACGTACGGATGGCAGATTTCCTTCATGAAGGACTTTGGTGAAACAGATGAAGTTTTATAACAATTTGGCAGTTTTAATCATTATCATTATTAATGACAGTTGGTGTTCTAGTTCCCAAATTCAGAGTATTAGCTGGATTAAATTTCAAAGCTAACTTGGTAGATTTGAATTTGGTTCTCCAGATTGTTAGTTTATGTCACTGAATTATGAACAGGTAAGTTTAACTGCTGCAAACTTATTTACTGGTAAACCTCCATGTTTACCAGTAAATACATCATCTTAGCTCATTTGTAGGCCATTACTTTATGTGAAAATTGACTGTTTAGTTTTTCTAAATTAAAACTGTGGGCACACATGGAAAGTAGTTTGAGGTATCTTGAGAATGTGGAACGTACTTACACTAACAAATTATTTATTGATATGGCAGATCAGGTGAACAGCTTATATTGCAAGCAAGGCACTTACTTGTATTTGTAATTATTTTATTCACATAATTAATAAAAGCATAAAAATTGCATAATCAAATTTATGACAGAATAGTCACGTTAAGTTCAGAATTGCAGGTACTTTATTCTCTCACATGTCCCATCCAACTCTTCATTGTAAAAATAGCTGTAATGATTTTTCTAATAATTAACATTTGAAGTGAATATAATGAAAAGGAATACTACTTTTTGGATTTACAAAGTTAGACATTGAAACTATTTCAAATCTGTAGCTTGCCTTGTATGTAAATAGAAATGCAGCCCCTAAAATTCTAGGGATTAGAGCACAATGCTACTTTGCAAACAAGTTTATGATTAAATACCAATGATGCAAGTATTTTATGGGTATTATGATACAAAATATATTAACCATGTAAGAAGGCCTTCACTATCATTTTGCTTTCTTATTTTAAATCCTTGGTCACTTACTGATGGCTATGAATGAATATGAGCTTGTTGCTAGGGACTACAAGCTTGATAATTTGTTGGTGTTTCCAACCTATTGACAAATTACATAAATAATTTACTGGTAGTCTTCATCAGTCCTGCACCATCACAGACAATTGATCTACAATGTTGTGCTACAAAACTGATCGATCGAAGCAATAACTGAAGTACAATTAATGTCATCACTGATTTTTACAACTTGTTGCTTTCCTCTTGCCAACCACGCACAACAGAAAATTGCTGAACTGGTGATTCAGGATTTCATTACAAGCATTGTTTCCTCTTTCACAACTCCTCTAAGTACTTTTTATTTTCTTTCTTTCCTGTAAAATAAATGATGATCATCTTTAATTCAGTTCCTTACCCCTTCAATGTGGGTTGTATTTGTTTTATATATTTCATTGTCTTTATTGTGTGTTTCACTGTTTCAAAATGCATTGAATCAAGTGCCTGATAGTGTGGCAGAGATTATAAGACTTTCTATTCACTGAAACCAAGCACTGGTTGGAGACAACTGCAACACCCCCTCTTTTTCTATAATTTATTTACTTATTTACTGAGATACAGCATGGAATAGGCCCTTCAAGCCACACTGCCCAGCAATCCCCTGATTTAATCCTGGCCTAATCATGGGACGATTTACAATGACCAATTAATCTATAAACTTGTATGCCTTTGGACTGTGTCAGGAAACCAGAGCCCCTGGAGGAAAGACACACAGTCATGGGGAGAATGTAGAAACTCCTTACAGACAACGACAGGAATTGATCCCAGGTCGCTGGTATGGCAAAGTGTTGTACTAACCACGATGCTCCACGCTGGCCTAATCTGCAGTTTCTTCTGCTGAGGTACTGAAAAATAAATGTTGTCTGTTTTACTTGTCTATTTGAATATTTGCAATTTCAGGCACCATTCACTGGGGGCAAAATTCTGCAAACGTTACATTGACCTCTACATAACTTTCTGCTGAAACTCACACAACATGGGGTGATCTCTGCCTTTTCTGAGTTTTCAGTTTGACAAAAGGACAAAAAGGCTTGAAACCACATTAAGCAGCAATAAGTTTAGGACAAAAATGGGCACTTCAATGTTGCATATTACTCTGTACCTGGGCATGCCTTTATCAGGCACTCTTATGTCATCCAATGCACCAGCTTAAATAAAAGACATTAGGCGTTTTAAACAAGCAAATCACAAACTTAATACACAGTTCGGACCACTTTCCAATTACTAAATCATGGCTGACTGAGGTATTTTTCAAAAAGCCAGCTTTCCAGCATCTACAGTTTGTTTGATTCTCACATGAATCTTTTTCAGTCCAGTCACTCTCATTCTTCTAAACTTTACAGAGTGTTTTGTATTTAATTTTATGTATGCCTTTATTAATTATTAATGGCTGTTGCTAAGCCTTTCACTCACCACACCAAATCCACCTTTCTGGAGATGTATTTAAACTTTGACAGTTACAGTTATCACTGATTGTCAGTCAAGTTGATGTTGCTGTTACAGCATAAAAATAGAACTTTGAGTTAGCTCTGAATTTAGTAAAGGGCATGCCGATTTTCCACCTCTTCCTGCACCATATACATATCCTTCAAATCCCCTAAAATCTTTAAAAAAAAACACCATCAATTGCTGTTTCACAGAACCACAAAGATTGAGCATTCTGCTCTGGAATAACAAAGACTTACTATCCTCTCAGTGAAGGAAATTCTAGGCTCAGTCATAAATGTCTCCCTGTGCCAGAGAAAACTTTCTTTCAACAATTGCCCCATCAATTGCCTTAAAAGATTTGGTATGTTTCAACTAATTCACCTGAATTGTTCTCAACTCTAAAAATGGTGATTTTGAAAGATTGTTTCTAAAATAATTCTGTATCACTTAACACTGTGCTTAAGAAAATTAACCATGGTGCTATATTACATGTATATCACATTTATAGATGATATAAAAGGAAGGTTTATCATCAATGGAATCTGACATGCAAGTGTGCATATCTGAACAACAACAACAAATGCCGTTGTGGAGTAAATTCAGCATCATATCCAATAATAATCATTCAAACAGTCTAAGCACACTGACAAGACACAGCAATGTTCACAGTAAGCAGGCAAGTCAGAACTGTGATTCATTCATTGCTTCTTCTTGTAGCTTTGCATCTATGAAAGAAAGACATGCTTGATTTAATTAAATACAAAAAATAAAAAAAGTAGATTTTCTCTGGTTTTGGTCCACTGTATTTGCACTACATCTTGCTAAGAATATTAAAAGTTTTGGATTTATAAAGAGCACCTGCAGCAATTGATCACCATTATCTTTTGGCAACTGACGTCAATACTTACAAAGAGGGTACTTTACTTAATAGCAGGTTTTGTGGCCAGACTTATCAAATTGCTCTGCTTTCCATTGCTACACACTAGGACCACTCATTTGTTGGCAGGATGAAACATTTAACAATACAACACCTGATAGATTTATTTCTGGGTAGCAAAATGTGATTTGTTACTGTCCATGTTCTTGATATGTCAGTGAAAGAACAATAACTGAAATCCAATATAACAGTATAAACAGCTGAGAGTACTGAATATCATCAGTTCTATGCATTATTAACTGTATGCAATAATGCCAACTATTTTATTATCAGTGATACTTCAACTAAAACTATAGAGTTACTATAAAATAGTAAATATTAGATGTCTGGTATGTTCAAAATAGTTTTCCCCTTAAGAAAACTCAAGTGCTGTCAACAAAAGTTGCGAAATTAAAAGATTTATAATTTAAACTTGTGCAGTTCTTGCTTTCCCTTTCTCTTGTAAAGGCGAATGATAAGGCATCGCTTGCAATTGGTTGAGGCAGGTCTTAGGTGAGAAGCTGGCGGATTTCTTTGTGTACATAACAGAGGAAATCCACATAAGAAGCTCCTCCGTGGATCCCTTTATCTTCTACGAGGAACTGCCTGAAAATCCCCTCCGATTTCTCTTTTTGCTTTAATATTATCAGCTGTAGATAAAAAGAAGAGACAATCAAACCTAAAACTTTGGGCTGCAGAATTTGTAGAAAACATTCAATTCACTGTGACATGATATGAATTTGTGACAGTATTAATGTCATTTTTTCTGAAAGGAACGTTAGATGTTAGTTTTGCTTAAAAAAAAATCAA
Organism: Mobula hypostoma; assembly: GCF_963921235.1. Taxonomy (NCBI): domain Eukaryota; kingdom Metazoa; phylum Chordata; class Chondrichthyes; order Myliobatiformes; family Myliobatidae; genus Mobula; species Mobula hypostoma. The sequence continues at coordinate 107,009,059 of NC_086099.1, read as the reverse complement.
GAAAGATTAATTTGGAACATCCAGATTAAAATTGAGAGATAACAACAAAGAATTTTCAACAAATTTGGAATTTGGGACATTTCAAGCAGATCTAGAAACTGTTATACACCATGTAAATTAGTTCCAATTATTAAAACGCAAACATTATAGGGTACAGTGTACATATTTAAAAATAGATTTTTCACATATTTTCTTTAAAATCTGTGTTTGATTTACATTGAAGGGAATATGTCCTGGAAATACTAAAACCCAGTGAAACATTTCCACAATCACTATCAGCATTGGTGAACAAGACTGTGTGGTCAGTCTCCCGCTCTACTTGCTTTACACTGATAACTGTCTGGCTATGCACAGCTCCAATGTCATAGTTAAGTTTGTTGACAACACCATTGTTGTTGGCTGAATCAAAGGTGGTGACAAATCAGCTGAGGGAGATTGAAAATCAGGCTAGATGGTGCCAACGTCTCACTTAACGTCAGTAAAACCAAGGAGTTGATTATTGACGATGGGAGGAGGAAAGGGGGTCCATGAGCCAGTCCTCACCAGGGGATCAGAGGTGGAGAGGGTCAGCAACTTTAAATTCCTTAACATTGTAATTTCAGCGGATCTGTCCTGGGTCCGCACACAAGTGCCGTTACAAAGAAGGCATGGCAATGCCTCTCCTCTCTTAAAAGTTTGTGAAAATTCAGTATAGCATCTAAAACTTTGACAAAATTCTATATATAGATGTACAGTGGAGAATATACTGGCTGGTTGCATCACAGCCTGATATATTGGAACCCATTATATAGGTTTATATACTACAAGTGAGGGACATGAAACCAGGAGGAACATTTTGAAATTCCAGACCCCCAGATAAACTTGATGGATAAAATAGTATTTTCAGAGCTTCTTGCACCAGATTCTACCTCCTGACAGATTTTGCCCAGTTAGGAAGAAAGCCGACATTTCTCCCTGCTTAGGTCTCATGACCTGGGGACAGATCTGCCTAAATAAGACAATATTCCCCAACATGGTTTGTGTGTCCTGCTCACCTATTTTATTTACGTAGTAAAAGGACACTGGTGCGAAGAGAGCAACATTGACAAGTATGATTGACCCCTACTGTACAGTCTGCATGTGGTTTTAACCATTTGGAGACAAGTCAAAATCAGATACACAAATAAAGCATTTATTTCAGTGGTGGAATATAGATAATTAATTTGTTTACCATTTCAAGGAGTCAAATTTAATCTCTAGCACATTCCCAACAAATATTCAAGAATATTGGAATCCAGTCATTAAGAGGCAACCTTATGTAGGAAACTACAATTTACAGAAAATTAGGGATCCCTCAGCAATAAGGTAAATGTGTCACATTTCAGCGAAGTCAGGGGTCCAGGCTAGGGGAAGACTTAAACATTCCTTTTATTTCTTATATTCAAGCAAAGCAAAAAGTTTATCTTGAATAGCTATCATCTTCCAGTCCTCTTCAGCTAAAGCTTCATCTGGTGAGAAGTGCATGCTCAGGCATGTAAACATCACACTTGAGACCAATGATGCCAAAGTATTCCAAACTACTTTTTTATTAATCAATCCAGCTGAATTTAGAAATGTAATTTAGTTGGCTAGTATTGGCTCTGCCTATTGCAATCTCACCTTTTATCATTTAAACTTTTGGGGCACAGTGTAAACCTGTTAATGCACTGGTAGGTAACATAACTTAAAATCAATAGTTGGAATAAAAAAACCAATAATTGTAAGAGATCTGAACAAAAAACATGGTCTTTAACATTTCTGCTTACTTTCATGGAATAAGGGCTCTGGCTTCTTATATTGTCAATGATCATCCTAATCTTCTTTGAACATGGGTTGTCCAGTTCAGGTAATTTTGTCTGCAAGGAAGTGAATATTCAAAGGTCAAAAGATTGTGCAGATTTTCCAAGTGATTGTCTACAGTGAAATTGAGTGTGAACCCATCATTTCGCTTCTCACTTTAGTGCTAATCAATACTTTTCTATACACTGTGCAAGACAAAAAACTGAAATGAAACACTATGGCAGGTATAACATAAAGCTTTTCCCCACACACTCCTGTATCTCTAATGTTTGAATGTCATCCGACCATGACACTCAACAAACTAGTTATTGAACAAGACAGTACCAGCCAATGTGTTGGAAGGGCAGGGTGTATAATTCAGAGCATATAGTCTACTGTTCAATAACTTTACTCATAGACTAGTTGGGCCAAACAGACCCTTTGGCCCAACAGTTCTATGGCAACCACAGCATCTTCCAAACTTCTCTCCTTCCACGTATTTATCCAAATGCTTCTTAAATTTTGCAGGTGTACTCACCTCAACCATTTCCCCTGGCAGCTCATTTTGGGCGCTCACTACCATCTGTATAAAGAAGTTAACTTTCAGGTCTCTTTTAAACCACTCCCCTCTTATCTTCTATCTGTCCCTTCTAGTTTTGAAAAACACAACCCTATACAAAGGAATATGACTGTCCACCTTATCCATACATGTCATGATTTTATAACTTTCTATGAGGTCATGCCTCATTGTCCTGAACTCCTGGGAATAAAAGCTCAGCATCTCCAACTTCTCTCTGTAGCTCAGGCCCTCTAGTCCAGGCAGCACCTCCCCACCTTGACAATATCTTTCTTATAACAGGGCGACCAATACTGTACACCATATTCCAAGCTTGGTCTCTCCAATCATTTGTATGACTACAAAATAACTTCCCTACATCTAGACTCAATGCTCTGACTGATGAAGGCCAGCGCAGTGAACCTCTCTACTTGTGTGGTCACTTTCAGAGAACTGTGCACTTATATTGCAAGATCTCTCTATCTCACAATATTAGGTAGTATCCTGCCATTCACTGTAATAAGTCTATCCTAGTTTAAATATCCAAAATGTATAATCTCAGAGGTTCCCTTCCTCAAGATCTCTTTGCAATTCACTATCAAAAAGACTCCCTAATTTATCTGCATCAGCAAGCTTGTAATAATCCCAAATACATTCATATCCAAATCATTTAGAGAAATAAGGAATAACAAACATCCCACACTGACTCCTGGAGCACCATGCCAGACTCAGGCCCTCAGTCTGAGAACTGAACTTCAGTCATCACCTTTGCTTCCTACCATCTAGCTAAATCTGAAATCACCTTGCAGACTCATGCGACCTAATCTTCCAGCTCAGCCTGTCATGTGGAAACCTGTCAAAGGCCTAATTGCTGGCCATATAGACAACTTCCATTGCTGTACCTTCATCTATCCTCTTAGTTACTCCTTCACAAAACTCCAAAGGATTCATCAGACATGGCTTCATGTGCACAAAACCATGCTAACTATTCTTGATCAGGCCTTGACTATCCAAGTGACAGAAGATCTTGTCCCCAAATTTCCTCTGGTAACTTCCCTATAACTGAAGTCAGACTCACCAGTCTGTAGCTTCTTGGCCTGATATTGTTACTCTTTTTGAACAATGGAACACTAGCTTCCCTCCAGTCTTCTGAAACCTCACTAATGACTAATGATGAAGCAATTATCTCGACAAGGGCTATTGTGATTTGTTCCTTGGCCTTCCATAAGGTCCAGGGGTGCACTTAGTCAGGCCCTGGGCATTTGCCCACCTTAACATACTTCAAGGCTGAAATACCTCCTTCCTCTTAAATGCATATTATCCAAACCTCACTATTTATTACCCTAATTTGTTTGATATCCATATTTTCCTTAGTAAACACTGAGGAGAAATAGACATTGAAAATCTTAGCCACCTCCTGTGGTTCCACACATAGGCAAACCTGATGGTCTTTAAAAGGACCTAGTCACCTTTTTTCCCAGTTAATATAACTGAAGAACGTCTTGGGATAACCCTTGACCCTTCGAGCCAATTCCATCTCATACCCTCTTTGTGCTATCCTGAATTCCCTCTCCTTTTTCCTTAAACATTTTATATTTGTTGAGGGATTCACCCGTACCCAGCTGCCTAAAGTCACTGTGTGCTACCTTCCTTTTCCTTACCAGAGCCGCAATATCTCTTGTCAATCAGGGTTCCCCGAACTTGGTACGTTTATCCTTCACTCCAATGGGAACAGGTTGCCCTTAACTCTTAAAAGCCCCCCACTTGCCAACAGTTCCTTTGCCTTTAAGTAAAGTCACCTAGTCATCCCCACTAGATCCTGCATATATCCCCAAAGTTGACTATGTTCCTGTCAGGACTTTAACCTGTGGATCTGTTCTACTATCTTTTTCCATAACTATTTTTTAAACTAATAGAATACTCAATGACCAGCCTATTTAAATGGTACAGAAACAACTACAACTTCTCTCAATAAAAGCAAAATAATTTCTCCTGAAAAAAATTCTTCTCTGTTATTTCCCTCTTGTGTGCATGAGTAATGGAAACATCTGGCACTTGTACAGCCTTCCTGTCATGCCAGTGCAAAATACTTCCACAGTTTAGCAATCTAAATACTGAAGTCAATAAAAAAGACTTTGAATTTAAAAAAATCACCAGAAAAGATGACAAGGTCACTCAGATAGTTTTTGCACTTGCTAAAATCTCATAATTTCTGCTCATGCAGAATACTTGCATGCCAAAAGATTTGTGAGAATCAGTAAAGTAGTGGTAGTGTTATTAGCTTGTGGTAATCCAGAGGTCCAGGTCAGTAGTAAAGAGAGATCTAATACCAATGTGAAATGTTAGGTAAGTAAATTTCGGGAAGGGGTGGTGCAATAGAAACCAGTACCAAAAAGCCATCAAACACTCGTGCTTCACTCATGCCCTGAAGAAAAGGAAAAACCCACCACGTTTTCCAAATGTAGATGGGTACTAATTGCCTACTCTGTCTTCCTTTAAATATATTCTTAAATGAGTTTAAGAATTCTTCAGGAACTTTCAATCAACTCCAAATTTTCCTTTCCCACCTCAATGTCTCCATTTCTTATTATTCTTCTATGAAGCACTTTGTATCACCATTCACATTAAAATCATGGATATACAAGTTGAGGGACTATCAGCAATATTTCATTTCATGCTGGATTAGTTAAAGGCAACACTTTGCTGATGAGAGCATGCATATGGACAGGAAATCAGGTGAAGCAATGATGCTTGGCTATAACGAGAATTCAGCTGAGCCACAAGCCATGGGTTTTATAATGCTATTGGTACAGAATTTTCATGAACAGCTTCCACTCTGCCAAAATAAGGCTGCAGAAATTACAACTTAGTTTTGCTTATCTGTGTATGGATTAATTTTGGTCTGTGTACGGGGATAGGGTGGGGGGGGGGCAGTGGGAAGGTGAGAACACTCCAAGGAGATCCCCAGCCCCTACATCAATGATTAAAATTGCAGATTCACAGCAAATAGACACATTTTGACTAACCCCTACAAGTATTATTAAAGTTGATACACATCATTTTTGTAATACATCCCCCCAAGAAAATAATTTGGTTTAGCCAGTGAGGGAGGGATAAAGAACCTCTTGTTAGTTATGTCATATACTGTACATATATTTAATGACTTTTTATACATTACTCACCATCTCAGAGTTGATATGTGCAAAGGAGGGTACATTAAAAATGCCTTGAATTAGTTCAGGTGGTGAGTTCAATCCCAACCACAGAAACATATTTATTCCATTTGTCAATAAAAATATTCCTCCATCTTCTAAACGTTCCTCTGAGCAACGGACAGCTGCAGGAATGTCCTCACTGTTTACATCCATTTTGTGCTGTTATGAAAAGGACAAGTGTTCAGTTGTGTTATTGGTTGGAAACACCGGAACAAGAGGCCATTCAGCCTCCTGAGTCTATTGTACCATAAAACGAAATTGCTGCAGAAACTGTATTTGCCTTCATTTGAGATTCTATAATTATCTTGTCTAAGAAAAAGACTATTGACTGCAGTTTTGAAATTTTTAGTTAACCATCTAATTACAGTTTCTTTGTTCCTAATTTCCACTTAGTTTTTCATGGAAAGTTTATCTTGATATAATTCTAATGATGTGTCCTTGTTTCAATTTTCCTTACAAAGCCAAACTTTCCCAATTGCTCTTTCAGCTGTGTTAGTAGTCTTAAGAATATCCTTCATATACCAATCCCCACAGACTGGAAGCCCAGTTTATGCTACCTATTCTTATAATTATCTTCAATAGTCTATGCTGTCATTCTAGGGAATCTTCACAACTTTCTCCAAACCTCAGTAAGACTCATGCACTGCTGCTGGGCACTTTGATAAAATTTACATCAGTACTTTCCAACATTTATGATTCTGTTATGAGTATGCTGATTTTGTCTTTTGAAGTGTTCATTTATTGGCTAACATACAGTACTGTGCAAAATTCTTAGGCACATTTATATGGTTAGGGTGCCTAAGACTTTTGCATAATACCATATTTGTCAATATAGAATGGAGAGCAAGCTTATAAATCTGGCGGGAGCAAAGGATGTTGATAATGGCGAGGGTTGAGCACCATGGGAGAGTTAGGAAACAGGTAGCAGAGACGGAGTGCCCGAGGAGGGGAATGGCACTGGTGAATATACACTCAGCCCTGAGACACCAAGCGAGCTTATTTGATTCCAAACTATTGGTTTATTGATCATTACAGAATGTCTCTCTGGTGCTTCCCATTCACTCCCCTCTCCTCTCCTTTCCTTTCCCTTTTCCCAACCATAATTCCCCTCCCCCTGCCCTCTTCCCACACTCAGCCCACAATAGAGACCATATAAGAATCAGGCTTATCATTACTCATATATGTCATGAAATTTGCTTTTTTTGACTAAGACTTTTGCACAGTACTGTATAAACCTAGAATTTGCATTGTGACAGAAATGAAACTGAAATACTATTACTTTAACGTTATTTATGACAGGGGTCCCCAACCTTTTTCGCACTGCAGACCGGTTTCATGTTGACAATATTCTTGCGGACCGGCCGACGGGGGGGGGAAGAAAGACTACAATGACCATGAAGCCTTGCGCGGGCACCAGTGCGCATGCGTGATTTGCGCATGCATGTACGTGCCAATTTTTCTTTACAAATCGTTTTTGGCGATTCAGTTCGGGGGGGGGTGTTAATCACGAACGCAATATAGGTGATAAGTGGCTAATACACTTAGTTTCGTTTCTAAAAGGGATTATCTAACAAATTTAATATTAAACACACAGCGCATAACTTCCTCGCATGAATATGGCGATAAGTCAATTATCAGGGGAGCTTAAAGTAAGTGTTGAACGAACTTCCAGTAGAAGTGGTAGAGGCAGGTTCGGTATTATTATTTAAAGAAAAATTGGATAGGTATATGGACAGGAAAGGAATGGAGGGTTATGAGCTGTGTGCAGGTCGGTGGGACTAGCTGAGAATAGCGTTCGGCACAGACTAGAAGGGCAGAGATCGCCTGTTTCTGTGCTGTAATTGTTATATGGTTATATAAGTTAATAGCATCATAACATTTTAAGTACTGTTTGGATATTAAACACACAGCACATATTTCCCCCATATGAACATATAAAATCATTGCAACACACCAATATCGCTGAATCAGTGGGAGCCCTGAGGTTGTGTTCCTGCAACAACACGGTCCTATCGAGGGGTGATGGGAGACAGCGATACTCGAAGGAGGTTCCTTATGTCCAGTCTGTTCCGCAATTTAGTTTTCGTTGCATTCATTGCAGAGATATGTTGGAAATGGAAGCAACGTTTTCAGTGCTTTCGTGGCTATCTCAGGATATTTAGCCTTGACTTTGATCCAGAATGCCGGCAGAGATGTTATGTCAAACATGCTTTTCAGTCCGCCGTCATTTGCAAGCTCGAGGAGTTGATCTCCTTCCCGCGCTGACATGGATGACACATGCGTAATGACCTCGCATGTGTTCAAGCTCAACAGAGGGCGTGACAGGGAATGAGGAAAGGTGCAGCTGAATCCTATCGCCAAATCATATCTTTCCTCGCGGCCCGGTAGCGCATGCTTTGCATGGTTTGCATGGTTGGGGACCACGGATTTATGATAATATAGATCATATAGATAATATAGAAAGCTTGACCCTTTTGACAGGTTGGTTAGCTTCCTTCAAATGATTCTGGAGTTAAAAATAACTATGAAAACAGTATCTGTTTTTCTGGTTTGTTACAGTAGGTCAGGCAACAGGGAAAACTGGTCACATTTAATACCGTTTATCATAAATTTAGCATTAGACAGCATTTGCTACTGCAAATAAATACACCCAAACTTCATAGAGTCAGAGAGTACAACAGGCCTTTCAGCCCATCCAGTCTATGCCAGACTATTAATCCTACTGACCTGCATCCAGACTATAGCCTGCTGTACCCTTCCTAACTATGTACTCATTCAAATGTCTCTCAAATGTTGAAATAAAACCCACATTCGCCACTGACATCACCCTCTGAGCAAAATGTTCCCCTCATGTTCCCCTTAAACTTTTCACCTTTAACCCATGACCTCTGGCACTAGTCTCACTCACCTCAGTAGAAAAAGCCAGCTTGCATTTACCCTACCTATATCCCTCATAATTTTGTATATCTCTATCAAATCTCCCCTCATTCTCCTATGCTCTAGGGAATAAACTCCTAACCTACCCTCAGGCCTTTAATATCGTTATAAATTTTCTCTGCACTTTTTCAATCTTATTGATATCTTTCCTGTAGGTAGTTGACCAGAATGAAACACAATATTCCAAATTAGCCCTCACAAACATCTTATACTAACACAACATAATATCCCAACTCCTGTACTCAGTACTTGGATTTATGATGACCAATGTGTCAAAAGCTCTCTTTATGATTCTATTTACCTCTGGAGCAAGGAATTATAGATCTGTATTCCCAGAGCACGCTGTTCTACCACACTTCTCAGTACACTACACTCGCTGCACACATCCTACCCTGGTTTGTCATTCCAAAGTGCAACACCTCACACTTGTCTGCATTAAATTCCATCTGCCATATTTCGGCCCATTTTTGTAGCTGGTCCAGATCCCGCTGCATGCTTTGATAGCTTTCCTCGCTGCCCACTACACCCCCAATTTTGGTGTCATCTGCAAATTTGCTGATCCAGTTTTCTGTATTGTCATTCAGATCATTGATATAGATGACAGACAACAACAGACTCAGCACCAGTCCCTGTGGCACCCCACTAGTTACAGGCCTCCAGTCAGAAAGCCACTCTCTGCCTTTCACACAAAGCCAATGTCTAATTCAATTTACTACCTCATCCTGAATGCCAACCTCCCTTGCAAGACCTTATCAAAAGTCTTGTTAAGGTCCATGTAGACAACATCCACCGCGTTGCCTTATCAACATTCTCAGTAACCTCCTTGAAAATCTTTATGAGATTGTTTAGATGTGACCTACCACATGCACAAAGCCATGTTGACTATTCCTAATCAGTCCACATCTATCCAAATACTTATATATCTGGTCCCTTAGAATACCTTCCAATAACTTTCCCACTACTGATGTCAGGTTCACCAGCCTATAATTTCCCGGTTTATTCTTCGAGACTTTCTTAAACAATGGAACAATGTTAATTATTCTCCAATTGACCAGTACCTCACCTGCTGCTAACAACATTTTAAATATCTCTGCTAGGGCCCTTGCAACTTCTGTTACAGCCTCCCACAAGACCCAAGGGAAACCTTGTCAGGCCCTGGGGATATATCTAAACTAATTTGCCTCAAGATAGCAAATACCTCCTCCTCTGTAATCTGTACACGGTCCACGACCTCACTGAGTTTTGTTGTAGTTCTATAGATTTTGTGTCCATCTCGAGTAAATACAGATGAAAAAAATCTTAAAGAGATCTCGCCCCTCTCTGTGGGATCCATGCATACAGTACTGTGCAAAAGTCTTAGGCATATTTATATAGCTAGGTTGCCTAAGACTTTTGCACAGTACCGTATGTGATGTCTTTCCAGTTACCAAATAACATTTAATACTACTGAGGTAATACAAAGCTAAGTACTCTTATTTCCATTTCCCAATTACTTTTCTATTTTAACCAGTATACTGTACTGTGCAAAGGTCTTAGGCACCCTAGGTGTACATATATGCAAATGACCACGCTGATGTTCAATGGATCAATTTTGTTCCTTGCTATCCTTTTGCTCTTAATTTATCTATAGAAGCCCCTGGGATTCTCCTTCAGCTTTTCAGCCTGAGCACTCTTATCCCTTCTTTAAGCCTCCTTATTTCCCTCTTAAGCATTCTCTTGCATTTCTTATACTCTTCACGCATCTCATTTGTACCCTGCTACATTTATCTGCTATTCACCTCCTTCTTCTTAATCAGGGCTTCAATATGCCTCGAAAACCAAGGTTCCCCAAGTCTGTTATCCTTGCCTTTTGTTCTGACAGGTATATTCAAAATCCGTACTCTCAAAATTTCACTTCTGAAAGCCTTCCACTTACTAAGCACACCTTTGCCAGAAAACAACCTGTCCCAATCCACACTTGCCAGGTCCTTTCAGATACCATCAAAATTGGCCTTTCTCCAATTCTGGATCTCAACCTGAGGATGAGATTTATCCTTTTCTGTAACTTCCTTGCAAAGTGTTCCCCTACTAAAACCTGCACTGTCTCATTCCCTAATAGGAAATCTAGTATTGCACTCTCTCTAGTTGGGACCTCTATGTATTGATTCAGGAAACTTACCTGAACACATTTGACAAACTTTATCCCAGCCAGCCCTTTTACAGTATGAAAGTCACAATATTATTTCTTGCAACAGTCTATGATCTCTGTCCAAATTTACCCCTCTAAATCACTGCAAACTGTTGGGTGGTTTATAATACAATGCTATTAATGTGGGCATCCCTTTTTTATTCCTCCATTCCACCCATATACCCTCAGCAAACACGTTCTCCAGTCTGTCCTGTCTAAGCACTGCTGTAACAGTTTCCCTGACTAGTAATGCCACCACTCACCCTTTAATCCCTTTCGCTCTATCACGTCTAAAACAACAAAACCCCAGAACACTGAGCTAACAGTACTGCCCCTCCTGCAGCCAAGTCTCACTAATGACTATAATATCATAATTCCATGTGCTGATCCATGCCTTAAGCTCATCTGCCTTTCCTACAATACTCCATGCATTGAATTATACACAATTCAGAACATTGGTCCCACCATCCTCATACTTTCAACTCCCGACTTTGTATGTAGGTTTAACAACATCTGTGAGGAATAGCCACTATGTCTGGCCACTGTTGATATGAGGAAGCCAAGGTCAACCCACACAAAGCTGCAGGGCCTTACAATGTACCTGGCCATGTGGTCAGAGACTGTGCAGCCAGTTAGTGAACATTCTCACTGACATCTCCCTGGATCAAACCACTGTACCTGTAGGTTTCAATGCCCAAGAAGCCGATTGTATCTTGCCCCAATGCCCCATGGCGTCAACATCAGTAATAATGAAATGCTTTGAGTGGCTGGTCATGAATTGCATTAAATCCTGCCTTCTCATCAGTTGAACTCCTGACAGTTTGTATATTGCCCAAATTGTTCCACTGATGATGCCATAGCCTCTGCCTTTAACATAGCCCTGTCCCAACTAGACAATTGTACTTGTTATGCCAGAATGAGGTTTCGAGGCACTTGGAGACTAATGATAAAATAAGTCAAAGTAATCATGGTTTCTGTAGAGGGAAATCTTGCCTGACAAATCTACTAGACTTCTTTGATGAAGTAACAGGCAGGGTGGACAGGAAGAGGCGATGAATGTCAATTACTTGGAATTTCAGAAGGCATTTGATAAGGTGCCACACATGAGGCTGCTTAACAAGATAAAATCCTATGCCGTTACAGGAAAGATACTGGCATAGATAGTGGAATGGCTGACAGGCAGGAGGCAGCCATTGGGAATAAAGGGGCCTTTTCTCGTTGGCTGCCGGTGTTCCTCAGGGGTCAGTATTGGGACCACTATTTTTCACATTGTTTGTCAGTGATTTGCATAATGGAATTGATGGCTTCGTGGCAAGATTTCCAGAAGATACAAAGATAGGTGGATGGGATAGGTAGTGCGATTGCAGCAGGACTTAGACAAATTGGAAGAATGTGCAAAAAAGTGGCAGATGAAAAACAGTGTTGTGGTCTATTATCTACATGGGGAGAAGTTTAAATGTGCATTAGAGGTGCAGAAGGACTTAGGAGTCCACATGCAAGACTCCCAAATGGTTAATTTACAGGTTGAGTCTGTGATAAAGAAGGCAAACACAATGTTGGCATTTATTTCAAGGGGAATAGAATATAAATGCAGGGAGATAATACTGAGCCTTTATAAGACACTAATCAGGCTGCACTTGGAGTACTGTCAACAGTTTTGATCTCCATCTCCCAGAAAGGATGTTGTCATTGGAGAGGGTCCAGGGAGGAGGTTCACGAGGATGATTTCGGGAATGAGGGGGTTAAATATGAGGACCGTTTTCGGCAGCTTTGGGCCTGTACTCACTGGAATTTGGAAGAATGCGGGGGGATCTCATTGAAACCTACCAAATGTGGAAAGCACTAGATAGGGTGGATGTGAAGAGGATGTTTCCTGTGGTGGGGAATCTAGAACTAGAGGGCACAGCCCCAAAGTTGAGGGGTGACCCTTTAGAACGGAGGTAAGGAGCATTTTATTTTAGCCAGAGTGTAGTAAATCTGTGGAATGCTTTGCCACAGAATGCAATGGAGGCCAAGTCTGTGGGTATATTTAATGCAGAAGTTCGTTTCCTGATCAATCAAGACATCAAAGGATACGGTGAGAAGGCAGGTGTATGGGGTTGAGTGGGGTCTGGGATCAGCCATGATGGAATGGCAGAGAAGACTCAAAGGGCTGAATGGCCTAATTCTCCTCCTATATCTTATGGTGTAATGCAGTTCATAGACTTAAGTTCTGCTTTTGATACAATCATACCCCAGAAGCTGGTGGGAAATCTGTCCATGTTGGGTTTCAACCCATCCCTCTGTGACTGGATCATCAACTTCCTGATGAAGAGAACATAGATGGTCTGTATTGGCAGCAGCATCTCTGGCTCCATCATGCTGAACACTGCAACCCCTAGGGCTGTATGTTCAGCTTGCTGCTTTCCACACTGCTAATGCACGACTGTACTGCCAAATCACATCATTAGGTTTGCTAACGACACAACAGTGGTTGACCTCATCAGCAACAGTGAAGAAACAGCATGTAAAGAGGAGTTAGAGCAGCTTGTGGACTGATGTAAAATAAACAAGCTGTGTCTGAACAGGGACAAGGCTGTGAACTGTGAACTTCAGGAAGGAGCAGGCTGACCATCTCCTACTGCACATCCATGGCTTTCCCACGGGGAGATTCAGGAGCACCGAGTTTCTTGTCGTGACCAATTCTAACAGTCTCGCCTGGTCCCGTACACCATCTCTTTAACCAAGAGAGCATTGTGGTGCATCCACTTCCTGAGGAGGTTGAGGCAAAGTGTGACTCCTTGCCCCCTCCCCTCCCCTCCCCACCCCACCCAATCTCAAGACATTTACTAGAGCGCCACTGAGAGTGCCCTGACAAGCTGCATCACTGTCTGATATGAGAATTGCAATGCACTAGATCGCAAAACCCTGTAACACATAGTGAGGATTGCCAAAAAACATCATAAGGGTCTCTCTCCATCCCCAGTGAGGACATACATGAGTATCCAGGATTGTCAAAGACACTTCCCATCCTTCGCCCAATCTCTGTGACCTCTTGCTGTTAGACAGAAGGTACCGCAGCATAAAAACCAGAGCTGTTAGGCAAGGTAACAGTTTATTCCCCCAGGCTGTTAGGCTAAAACCCTGCTGCCACGCGCACACGTATATACCCTGTCTAAATGCCCGGCTGCCTCACACCCTCACCCACCACCACCGCCCCACCAACACACAGACACACTCTCATCCTGTACAGGTCACTTTTCATCTTTTATTGCTGCTGTTTTACGACTGTTTGTTTTATTAGAATAGTGTCAGTAACATTACACTGTCTCACATAAACGTGCACCTCACACCTTATGTCAACCTGTCCATCTTCAGGCCTTGTCACTCAGGGACTTGTGCTAATATTATTTAGTGATTGTGTGTGCTGTATTGTAACTACATGTGCTGTGTGTGACTCTGTGTGCCCTGATTGCAGAAGAATAAGTTTTTGTTTAGTTGTCTATGTGTCTATGGTTGAATGAGAATCCACTTGAACATGATTGAATACTGAGGATTGGAAGAGCCCTGTCAGATCGGTATTCAATAGAATGATGCTATCCCAGTTCCAAACAACTCGTTTTGCAGACAGGCCTTCCTGCAGGGGATGGAATAGGATATCCTAGTGGTTTAAATGAAACTCTTTACTTACGATGGGAATGAGCTTTGGATAGAAAAAGAACTGTGTGCCAACCACATCCATTGAAGTAACCAGCAACCGCTGAAAGCTTCTCTCGTCTGTAGCAACATCAGGACTCCCGAGTAAAACAAAATTCTTCAGGAGACAGTTCATGTAGACAGGAAGCAACTTCATGGCCTCTGGAAGGATGAGCTGACAGACAATACAAAAACATCCTTAAATGAAAAACATCATTTTATATGAGAACACAGACTTCTATTTCTGTTTAACTGAGCAATAATTACTTCACAATGTAGTTATAATTCACGTCATGAGAAATAGAATGACATCTGCCTGCCTGCATGCAAGACTGTTAACATTGACAAGTGTTCTGAAGTTTGTCCAAGATGAGTACTGTACACAACTTGCAAGTAGCCTGCTGACATACTGTGGAACATGAAGAAATGGCAGATGGAGACTAACCCGGCCAAATGTGAAGTCTTGCACTTGGTAGGTCAAATGTAAAGACACTACAATATTAAGGCCACGATCCTTAAGTTATGATGAGGGATCATGGGGTCCAAGTTCATAGCTTCCTGAAAGTGGCTACACAGATTGACAGGGTGGTTATGAAGGCAGTTGGAATGCTTGCCTTCGTTAGTCAAGACATTGAGTTCAAAAATCAGGAAGATATGTTGCAGCTTTATAAAACTCTAGTTAGGATGCACCTGGAGTACGGTGTACAGTTCTGGTTCCCCCACTATAGGCTATGAAGCAGGTTCAGAAAAGGTGTACCAGCACGCTGCTTGGTTTAGAGGACGTGTGCTATAATGAGAGGCCGGACAACCTTGGGCTGTTTTTTTCTAGAGTGTCGGAGGCTGAGAGGAGACCTGATAGAGGTTTATAAGATTAACAGAGGCAGAGATAGAGTAGACAGACAATTTTTTTTTTCCCAGGGTTGAAATGTCTAATACCAGAGAGGAGGTGAGATGGGGTATTTCAGAGGAGATGCAGGGGCAATTTTTTTTTAACACAGCGAGTGGCGGAAGCCTGGAATGGGCTGCCTGGGGTGATGGTAGTGGCAGATACATTAGGGACTTCTAAGAGGTCTGTGAGGGAAATGGAAGGATAGGAACATTGTGTAGACAGAGGGAATAACTTAGTTGCCCATTTCATTACTAATTCAATTGATTCGGCGTAACATTGCAGGCCGAAGAGTCTGTGCCTATGCTGTGTTCTATGTGAACAGGGAAAATAGAAAGCACCTTCATGTCTGGCTACACGTGCAAAATATACAGCCAAGGATTCCAACCTTGTCACCCCCTCAAAAAATGCACAGCTGATTTCCTGCTCCTCTCAAAGATCCACAAGCTGGTTGAGATCAGGGAAAGTTCCGGATGATTCGGATGAAGCCAGTAAAGATCAGGAAAAGTTCAGCTATGCACAGGATGATTAGGCTGAAGAAATAGGTCTTTCTGGATGGTTCAGAAGAGCAATCACTTCAGCTTGATTCTGTCCCACAGAATGTAATTCTTGCAACCTTGATATTATTCTCTGTAAATTCAGTCTCTTCTCACTTATTTCTGTGATAGTTTAACTGTTGGTTTTCCCTGCCCCAAATAGCTCTTTTTCAGCATGGACGCCAACTTGTCTACACCAGAACAATCTAAGGGCCTTCCACTTTACTCTAGTGTTGTATACCTAACCCCTCAGAGGAGGCTGTGCTGTTCATCATTAAAATGGCCATGGTTGATTTCATGGCTAGGTGCTTGGCCCAAGTCACAGCAGCAATGGTATCCTCAAATCAAAACTTCCTTACATAACTTCAAAATCATTCTTTTTACTTTTACTTGATAATTCATCCAATTTGTGCGTATTCAGAAAATACTTTGAAGAAAGTTCTAAAAAAGCATGCCACAGGAAGAACTAATAAATGAATTAAATTCCCTTTCAAAACTGAACATGACATTCAGTTCAATATTAAATTTGGAGGGCTAATTATAATACTAATTGAAAAATTTGTCATAACATTCAATTAAATTCTATATTATAACTGTTGGTAATTATTTTGCTTTATTATGTTTAAAATCCTCATTATTGGAAATAACATTTAAGGAAAACTGTTAACTTCTGGAAAATTGTAAACATCACTCCACTCTTTAAAAAGGGAGGAAGGCAGAAGAAAGTATGTTATAAGTAAGTTAGCCTGATTTCAGAGGTTGGGACGATGTTGGAGACCATTATTAAGGATGATGTTTCGGGGTACTTGGAGGTGCATGGCAAAGCAGGCCACGGTCAGCATGGTTTCCTTAAGGGTAAATCTTGCCTGACAAATCTGTTGGAATTCTTTGAGGAAGTAACAGAAAGGATAGACAAAGGAGAGTCAGTGGATACTGTTTATTTGGATTTTCAGAAGGCCCTTGACAGGATGCTGCACATGAAGCTGCTTAACAAGAGAAGAGCCATGGTATTACAGCAAAGATACCAGCAAGGAGAGCAGATTGGCTGATTGGCAGAAGGCCAATTGGGATAAAGGGGGCTTTTCTGGTTGGCTGCTGGTGACAAGTGGTCATCTGCAGGGCTCAGTATTTGGACAACTTCCTTTCACCTTGTTTGTCAACAATTTAGGTGATGGAATTAGTGGCTTTGTGGTCAAGTTTGCAGACAATACAAAGACAGGTGCAGGGGCAGGTAGTGTTAAAGAAGCAGCGAGACTGCAGAAGGACAGATTGGGAGAATGGGCAAAGAAATGGCAGATGGAATACAGTGTAGGGAATTGTATGGTCATGCACTTTGGTAAAAGGAAAAAGGGTGCAGACTATTTCCTAAATGGAGAGAAAATTCAAAATTCAGGGGTGTAAAGGGACTTGGAAGTCCTTGTACATGATTCCATGAGTGCAGATCGGTGGGACTAGGTGAGAGTAAGCATTCAGCATGGACTAGAAGGGCCAAGATGGCTTGTTTCCGTGCTGTAATTGTATATAGTTATATGGTTAACTTGCAGGCTGAGTCACTGGTAAGGAAGCCAAATGCAATGTTAGTATTCATTTTGACAAAATTAGAATATAAAATCAAGGAAGTGATGCTGAGGCATTGGTCAGATCTCACTTGGAATATTATGAGCAATTTTGGGCCCCTTATCTAAGAAAAGATGACACTGCCTGCACTGGAGAGGAGATTCACCAGAATGATTCCAGGAATGAAAGGGTTAATGTACGAGGAATGTTTGTTGGCTCAAGGTCTGTACTCACTGGAGCTTAGAAGAATGAGGGTTATTTCACTGAAACTTATTGAATAGTGAAATGCCTAGACAGAGTGGATATGGAGATGATGTTTCCATAGTGGGTGAGTCTAGAATCACAGGGCACAGCCTCAGAATAGAAGGATGTCCATTCAGAACAGAAATGAGAAGGAATTCCTTTAGTCAGAGGGTCGTGAATCTGTGGAATTCTTTGCCAGGGACGGGTGTGGAGGTCTAGTTATTGAGTATATTTAAAGCAGAGGTTGATAGGTTAGTCAGGGTGTCAAAGATTACAGGGAGAAGACAGGAAAATAGGGTTGAGAGGGATAATCAGTCATAATGGAAGGGCTGAGCAGAGATGATGAGCCGAATGACCTAATTCTGCTCTTGTGTCTTATGGTCTTATTGTAAAATATAATTGAAACTTCAATGCAATTGTGAATAATTGCTTTGGTCAGATGACCTAAAGCACTTCAAGCCCGTGCAGAGTAATTTGATTGTGAGTGTAAACGTTTCAAAGATTGGGTTCAGTATCTTACCCACAGATTAAAACTACTCACACAGTACAAAACCTTACTTTGAACGTGCTGGTCTTTTTTTTCCACAATTAATAAATGAATATTTCAAACCACTGGTCATTTTGTTTTAAGCAGTAAGACTTAACAAATACTACATTATTACATTTCAAAGAGATTCAGTCTTTTGTCAACACTGAAATTGTTCATGACGGTCTCTTGATTATTTCACCTAAAATCAGCATTTTAGTTTTAAGTTAATAATTCTTCTTCACATTCCACTTCCTTCAATGGTTAAGCAAACAATTCTGTATATGGAATAGGACAACTCTGATTCCAAATCGCTGCAGAAGCTACCATTGCCATGCCCTTATAAGGACAGAAACTTGTTGAGTTTACTTTATGTCATCAAAGCATTTTCTACAGAGGAGGCATAAAAGCAAAAATGTGACAAATGTGTTCAATCTTCTTTTGTTAGGCTACAGGATTATTTTACAAATTTAAATAATTAAAGCTATTTGTTGCAGTTAGAGTTTCTCAGCTGTTTGCATCTTTATGTTTGCCACTATTGCAATAAACATTTTGTATTCTAATTTAACAGGATAAGTGTCATGAAAGGGAATTTAGACTCAGAATTTAGGATCAGAAGTAAATATTTTGCTACATGAATATTGGTTAAAATTTTTGATACCTCTTCCAGCTTAGTTGCTAATTGAATGTGTTGGTCACTCTGAATGTTCGAAAATCACAATGTTAAAGCACAAGCAACACATTCATACCTCAATCATGCATTAGAATGCAACATTTTGGGGTTCAGGCTAAAACAATTTATATAGGTACATAATTACTATATTGACGATCTCTCAAACTACAAGAAACATGAAATGCTAACTTTAACTTGACAAGACAATTCCAATATACACACTGCCTATGATTTCAAGACCATCTCACCCTCATTTATATTTAACTAGCAGACGTCCCACACAGCCATGCAGAGAAAGAAAAACCGATCTATTTTCTAAATGCAATAACCACCAATTTTTTTTAAAGTGGAAAAGAAACATTTTTTAAGTGAAGTTGCATTAATTTATTTTCACATCTGATATTCAGAGGTGCAAAATGCAAGTAATGTCAGAAACCAGTCTTCAGGTACTCTAGAACTTCCCTGGAGATTTTTCTTAATAGCAGAGTGGTTGACAATCAGGATTATTATGGCATGAGACTAAGAGCCCCATGGGGTTTCAAGGTAACTAATATTTTAACTAATAATTAAGCTTCATAAAACATGATCTGATACCCAAGAATCCAGTCAAAGCTTTGTTTGATAGAATGTTGTCATGTTTAGGATAAAGTTAATCTAGTGGCCATCTCAAACTGCAATAATAGTTTTTACAGTTTGCCGCAGTCATGGGCCCAGTCATATCAAAAATGACTACAGCACATCAAACACCTTTGCTGCATGGACTCCAAATATTACATAAAGATAATGCAGAAATTGTGTAGAAAGTGTCTCCTGTCTGCAGAGTGACTACTTAATGTTTCCAGTTAAATGTACAAGAAAGAGAATCTAATGCATTATCAACATGGACACCCTCTGAGCTCACTTCACATGCACCCAATTCCCTTTTTAACTTGTTCTCCATAAAATTGTCAGTGTTTGAGAGAAAAGAAAACAACCAGATACAAATAAACCAAGCTGGTCATAAAAAAAAGCAAAATAATATTTGTTTTAACTACTTCCTGTTCATTGTCAACCATTTGGGGGATTTTCTGGGCTTCAGCAGCTTATGAAAGGTGAGGTTATATGATCAAGGAGATGCATGTATAGAATGCTCACTTCCGGCTCTAATTTGCCTGCTTAACTCACCTGTCAAATTCAATCCCAACCCAACTACCCCTCCTCACCTCCCATAATACTTTTTCCCTTCACTCTCTCCCATCCATCTTCTCATTCTTTACAACATTTTTTCTTCACTCCCTAATACCAGCTGTAATCTTCTGATTTATCCTTGCTGAACATGCCTGCATATCCACCACTATGTCTCTTCTAATCCATATAATCTCTCAATCTCATACAATTTATTTACATTCTCATGGGACCTCTAATGTCCAACCCAATCATGTATCTGTTATCAGTCTCTGATCTATCCATGGTCCTTCTAATCTTCCACAACCTCTAATGTCCAACCCAATCATGTATCTGTTATCAGTCTCTGATCTATCCATGGTCCTTCTAATCTTCCACAACCTCTAATGTCCAACCCAATCATGTATCTGTTATCAGTCTCTGATCTATCCATGGTCCTTCTAATCTTCCACAACCTCTAATGTCCAACCTAATCATGTATCTGTTATCAGTCTCTGATCTATCCATGGTCCTTCTAATCTTCCACAACCTCTAATGTCCAACCTAATCATGTATCTGTTATCAGTCTCTGATCTATCCATGGTCCTTCTAATCTTCCACAACCTCTAATGTCCAACCCAATCATGTATCTGTTATCAGTCTCTGATCTATCCATGGTCCTTCTAATCTTCCACAACCTCTAATGTCCAACCCAATCATGTATCTGTTATCAGTCTCTGATCTATCCATGGTCCTTCTAATCTTCCACAACCTCTAATGTCCAACCCAATCATGTATCTGTTATCAGTCTCTGATCTATCTATGGTCCTTCTAATCTTCCACAACCTCTAATGTCCAACCTAATCATGTATCTGTTATCAGTCTCTGATCTATCCATGGTCCTTCTAATCTTCCACTCCAGGTCCTGCAGGCCTAAGCATTGTCACCAAGGCCTCTGATTCTGCCCTTCCTTCCATGTCCTTGTTTGCTACACCCTGATGCTTAAACTAATCAACCCCAAGATCTGTGATTGGGAAAAAGCAACACAAATGGTAATCAAGTCTTGCAGTTAAAGAAAGCTGGTTCCTGAGGGAAATAATTCTTCCATGTTTCCTAGTCACAAGAAAAAAACACCAACCAGCACCATGCTTCCCATTAATAACCAGCCTTTTTAATTGGTACTTGACCAGTGCTAAATTCCTGGAAGGCCCTTATTCCAGATTTTATAAGAATGAATTGAAACCAAATACTTTTTATGAATGAAGTATTTAATGTTGGAACCTAAAGCAACAGAACTAGAATCCATGCTTTTTCAGTTTAGGTATTTTGCTATAAGATAGATATTGCTTTTATATGAAATTAAATTGATGGTTTTGTGAAAAAGAACTAAACATTACTGAAATTATATTGCCTTTAGGGCAAATTGGAGAGATAACTAAGAATCAGGTAATTTTATTTCAAATTGATCCATGGTACAGCAGTGGCAGGAAGCTGAGTGGCTAGTGTGACACTATTACAGCTCGGGGCATCGGAGGTCAGAGTTCAATTCCAATATCCTCCCTGTGGGATTGGTGGGCTCCTCTGGATGCTCCAGTTTCCTCCCACAGCCCAAAGAAGAACTGATTAGTAGGTTAATTGGACATTATAAATCACCCTGCCACTAGGTTATGGTTAAATTGGAGGTTGCGGGGTAGCACGGCTTGAAGGGCCAGAAGGGTAATCCAGGCTGTATCTCCAAATATATAAATAAATTTTAAAAAATTAGGAAAAGTTCTATGACAATAGCAACACAAATGCTCTAAATCTTGATAAATATGTCTATCACTTGTACTCACCTGCCCAGCTGATGAGGGACTAGCACAATTCTTCCTGTAACAAGCCAGAATATGAGCAGTTTGATTAACCAGAATCTCTCTAACCGTCTTCAGTGGTTGGCTTAGAATGGCTTTGTAAGCTGGATAATAAAATCAAAGCAAGAACAGTTTAAAAACTTTTCTTT
Source organism: Mobula hypostoma (assembly GCF_963921235.1). Taxonomy (NCBI): domain Eukaryota; kingdom Metazoa; phylum Chordata; class Chondrichthyes; order Myliobatiformes; family Myliobatidae; genus Mobula; species Mobula hypostoma. The sequence continues at coordinate 106,987,149 of NC_086099.1, read as the reverse complement.
CAGCAGCTTCACACAATCATGAATTTTAAGTAATATTATTATGGAACACAGCCATAATATCTGTGATAAATTCAGAATAATTATTTGTGATTTTCAAATTACCACAGGAGGAAGGATCGAGTAAAAGTGAATTTTATGATTTATACTACTACTTACTGTATTAATTTAATCCACAATTCCTGAGCAGTTGTTTATTTATCAGAGTAGTTACAATCAACAAGCAGAGAGTGCATTTTTTTTCAGAAGATAGTAGGAATTATAGCTCAACTATAATGGTATAAGAATGCTTGACGTCAAGGACTGAATTTTCACACCAACAGGATGTCAGCATAATTTGATCATTCACTTTCCATTCGGTGAAGTGCTTATTTTAGATAATACTAAAGCAATATTTCTACCAGCAACACTCTTTCACCTTGACAAGAGAAAGAAGCTTCTTTCAAAATATTTTTTCCACAACTGGTTTGTGCAAAATGTATATACTTTGTAACCATATTTCAAAAACTAAAATCTAATAATGACATATGCTTTTATATCTGCCTTTCATGTCTCTTACAGATGCTCCAAAGTACACAATGCAAACATTATCGAGTTTTGGGTTGAAAGAGAAACATGGGACATTTGCCAAGAATAAAAGTTCTTGATCTTCCCGAGATTGTGGGATCTTTCACTCTTCCTCGAGGAAGTGTGTCAGTTTTGTTTTGGTAACTCTCATCCGATAGGACATAGTATGGTACAGAAACAGGCCCTTTGTCTCATCGTGTATGCTGCAATCATGATGCCAATCTAACTCATCCCATCTACCTGCACATAGTCTATATACCTCCATTCACTGTTTGTTCATGTGTCTGACTAAATGCCTCTTATACTCTGCTATCAGATCAGTTTTTACCATGTCCTCTGGTGGCAATTTCCAGGCACCTACCACTCTGTGTAAAAAAAATTGTCTCACACATCTTTAAACTCATCCCCCTCACCTTATACCTATATACTCAAGTATTTGACAATTCCTCCCCAAGAAATAACTTTGACTGTTCACCTGTCAATACTTTACATCAGTAGCCCCCAAACTCTGGGCCGCAAAGCATGCAGGGGTGCACCCAGCACATCTTTAAGAAAAAAGCCGAAATAAACAAACTAATTAATTAGGTGCTGCCCAGAAGCCAGTCTTCATTAGAGGAACTGAGGTGGAGAGGGTCAATAACTTTAAATTCTTCGGCATTAAGGATCGACGTTTCTCTCTCTGAAAAGTGTCAGAGGATCTGTCCTGGGACCAGCACGTAACTGTCAATACAAAGAAAGCACGGCAGCGCCTATACTTTATTAGAAGTTTGTGTAGACTCAACATGTCACCTCGATCCTGACAGCCCTGTCTTTTCAGCCTGTCTGGGCTGGCGTTTAAATTGACTGAACAATGGACCAACTAAAGGCTCCAGCGCCCTGGAAAGAGGAGTGAACATCATGTAGAGCAAGCAAAATCGGCAATTGCCTCTGATCTGAGCCGACGTTTACATGCCGAGCGGCACCTAATTAATTAGCTTGTTTATTTCGGCTTTTTTCTTAAAGATGTGCTGGGTGCGCTCCAGCTACCACTGCATCCCTGCGTGCTTCACAGCAATGTATCGGTCCGCAGCCCGGAGGGTGGGGACCACTTCTTTACACAGTACCGTCATGTCACCCCTTAGCCCTCAACTCTTCAGAGAAAATAATCCAAGTTTGTTCAGACTCTCCTTATATATAACAATGCAGGTAATATTTTGGTGAATTTTTTTTTTTACCCTTTCCATGCCTCCACATCCTTCCTTCCTATCGAGTGTAGACCAGAACTGCACACAACACACCAAATGCAGCTTCACCAAAGTTTTATACAGCTGCAACTTAGGTTTTCAATTTTTATACTCTTTGCCCTGACCAACTAAAACAAACATGCCATATGCTTTATTTATCATCCCGTCTACTTGGAATGTCATTTTCAGGGAGCATTGGACTCACAGTGATGGGTTCGTCTGAGAACAAACTGTCAATTATGACATTCCTGCTTGCTGTTCCTGAAAATTCTATTGAATTGAATTGACTTTATTCCTTACATCCTTCACATACATGAGGAATAAAAATCTTTATGTTACACCTCCATCTGAATGTGCAATGTGCAATTATAGTAATTTATAATAAATAGAACAGTCAATGTAACATAGAAATACACTCAAATCAACGTGAATTAATCAATCTGTTGGTCTGGTGGAAGAAGCTGTCCTGGAGCCTGTTGATCCTGGCTTATATGCTGTGGTACCGTTTCCTGGATGGTAGCAGCTGAAACAGATTGTGGTTGGGGTAACTCGGGTCCCCAGTGATACTACGGGCCCTTTTTACACACCTGTCCTTGTAAATGTCCTGAATCATGGGAAGTTCACAACTACAGATGTGCTGAGCCGTCCGCACCACTCTCTGCAGAGACCTGTGATTATGGGAGGTACAGTTCCCATACCAGGCAGTGATGCAGCCAGTCAGGATGCTCTCAATTGTGCCCCTGTGAAAGTTCTTAGGATTTGGGCGCCGTACCAAACTTCCTCAACCGTCTGAGGTGAAAGAGGTGCTATTGTGCCTTTTTCACCACACAGCTGGTGTGTACAGACCACATGAGGTCCTCGGTGATGTGGATGTGGAGGAACTTGAAGCTGTTTACTCTCTCAACCCTAGATCCATTGATGTCAATAGAGGTTAGCCCATCTGAATTCCTCCACAACCAGCACCTTTGTTTTTGCGACATTGACGGAGAGGCTGTTTTCTTGACACCACTGTGTCAAAGAGGTGACTTCTTCCCCGTAGGCCACCTTGTTATTGTTTGAAATAAGGCTAATCAATGTAGATTCATCGGCAAATTTAATTAGCAGATTAGAACTGTGAGTGGCGACACAGTCATGGATATACAGGGAGTAAAGGAGGGGACTTAGTACACAGCCCTGAGGGGCTCCTGTATCGAGAGACAGATAGTTTCAGTATAAAGACGGAATTTTCATTCACCCATCAGAATGGATAGCACTAACTTCTTTATAATTGACAGCAACTTCTGGAGTTAAATCATACAGTTTAGAAGTTACCAATGATAGCCTGGTTTTCCACAGGATTTGTTGTTCCTCGAATGAAATTAGTGACAAGACATAGCTTACAGAAAATCTTTTGTTTAAAAATTTCTGTTGGAAGATGTCTGTATGAGTTTTTACAATGACATACAAGTATACAAGTACTGCTCAACAACCTCTTTGGCCCTAAAAATATTCTATGCGCAAATTCAAAATTCAGTTGCTTAGAAATGTATCCTTAGCCAGTTGTTCTCAGCACCTGAAAAAGAGTTGCTGTATATTAAACACTCACCGCTTTTGAAATGCGTTTCCATGACTTCCAAATTACAGAACTCAAGTAGAACAATTAAGTACATTTATGTTTCATGCTTAGTACAGTCATTTGAGAGAATGTTTAGACAAACAGATTTTAAAATAATTAAACTTATATTTTCCATTTTTTGAGGGGGATCTTCTGCACTTAGGGTGCTGAGAGTGTGGAATGAGTTGCCAGCACTAATGGTGGCTGCAGGTTTAATTTCAATATTTAAGAGGAAGTCGGATAGGTACAGTATATGGATGGGAGGGGTATGGGTGGCTACGGTCCAGATGCTAGTCACTGTGACTAGGCAGATTAATCACTTAGCATAGATTAAATGGGCCAAAGGGCTTGTTTCTGTGCTGTAATGTTCCATGACTCTATGACTAGTGTCTAGGGATTGCTAGACCAATGTAGTCAAGTTTCTTTGAGGACTGCAACTTATGAATCTTTATTTTATTGAAATGACAGAGACTTGTTTTTCATACGGGATCATAAAGTGAAATCTCCCCTGCAACTATTTACTGCAAAACTAAACGCTGGGGCAGAGACAGCGGTGAAGGAGACCTTTACTGTGCAGCTATGATACCAATGCAAGTCTGTTTGACTTTTTCACAATGCTACATTTATAGTGCAGACACGAGGAAATCTGCAGATGCTGGAAATTCAAGCAACACACATCAAAGTTGCTGGTGAACGCAGCAGGCCAGGCAGCATCTCTAGGAAGAGGTACAGTTGACATTTCGGGCCGAGACACTTCGTCAGGACTAACTGAAAGAAGAGCTAAGACCCAGTGCAAGAACCGGTATCTTTGGCTTAGCCCTAAATTTGACAAATATTCTGTGAAGAAAACTATTTTAATTTTGCACCAATGCATAAAATTGTGATCCATGAATACATTACTTGATGATGACTTAATAAAAGCATGTTAGTTATCTTGATCTGAAGTGAACACGTCCTGTACTCTCAAAGGAACATCTTGATACAATGTAACATTTTGTGGTCAGCTTAATAAAATCATGATTACAGCTATTTGTAAAGAAAACGTGGTTTTAATTTCCCTTTGACATCTGGTACTTAATTTGGATTTTTTATATGTTAATCACTGAGAAGTGAGTTATTTATATATGTTAGAAACAAAGTTAACACTATGAGAAACACACATAAAATGCTGGAGGAACTCAGCAGGCCAGGCAGCATCTCTGGAAAAAAATACAGTCTCAGCCCTACCGAAGGATCTTGGCCCGAAACAGTGACTGTGCACTTTTCCATAGATGCTGCCTGGCCTGCTGAGTTCCTCCAGCATTGTGTGTGTGTTGATTGGATATCCAGCATCTACGGATTCTCTCCTGTTTGCACTATGAACCACATTAACTTTTGAAAGATGATCTAGAGCTTTCCCGGGTTGTATGATGAATAAACTCTTTTCAGTCTTCCAGCCGAGTACAGATATTGATTATAGTCAACGTTTTGATGACAAATTCTGCTATCTTCATCAGGGATGATGCCTGGGCATGTCCAGTCCAGTGGTATTTATACCCCTGTAGTCCATCCCTCCTGATTGGCTAGTTCTCATCCAATAAAGTTTCTGCTGTCCCACCTTGCTTAGAATCAAATTCCAGTTCTTGCTTAGAGCAAGACCTTAGTTTTTGTTAAAATTCTTTACCTCGAGTTTTATTTCTATGGCATCCTTCATCAGGTGATCCCAAAAGCCATTGGAGTGGCACAGTGGTTTTGTGCTGTCAAAGTCAATCCTATGGCCATTGCCAATTGCAGTGTTCTGCTACCGCTGATTTCTCTGGGTAATCCAAACTGATACAGCTCCTGTGTTCCTTGATGCGGGTTTCCACCATGCCAAAATATGCTGTTCTGTATTCACAGGGAATTCTGTAAGCGTCAGCTATCCAGAGTCCCAGGTTACAGGATTCCCTGTGAATGTGGAGCAGCATATATCAGCTAGACGGGGCACATGGTGGAAACCGGCATCAAGGAACACAGGAGGTGTATCATTTTGGTTACCCAGAGAAATCAGCAGTAGCAGAACATTGCATTGGCAATGGCCATAATATTGACTTTAATGGCACAAAACCACTGTGCTGCTCCAATGGCTTTTGGGACCGGCTGGTGAAAGGAGCTATTGAAATAAAACTAGAGGAAAAGAATTTTAACAAAGACGAAGGTCTCACTCTAGGTAAGAACTAGAATTAGTTTGTAAACAAGGTAGGAAAACAGAAACCTGATTGGATGAGGACTAACCAATCAGGAAGAATGGATGATGGGGGTATAAATACTATTGGACTAGACATGCCCAGGCATATCCCTGATGAAGATGGCAGAGTTTATCATTGAAACGTCAGTTATAATCGATACCTATACCTGGCTGGAAGCCCAAGAAGAGCTTATATTAATTTTTCTTTTCCGCTATATAAAATTAGACCAGCCAGTACAGGACTGATTTAACTGAGCTGCACTTGAATTGTAGTTCAAGGACGAAGGCTATCTATAAATATAAATATTAAAACTGAAACAATCCTTCATAATGTCCGCTGTGGCACTTAAGTAGTGCTCCCAAGCTGAAAGTGTACTTTGAGTATTTATAGCAACAGAACAAAACCCATTCAGACAGACATTCCAGTGTGAAATGAATTACTACAGACCTCCAAAATTCAGGAGGACTTTGATATATATGTACAAGGCAGTTATATATAAAGCAGTTGTATATTTTGTTTTGTGGTAACAAATTAAAACATATTAAACTGCAATAGAATTATAGAGCATTACAACACAGAAACAGGCCCATTGCCTATCTAATGCACTGCTAGGGATGGTGGTCGAGGTGGATACAATTGGGTCTTTTAAGAGACTCTTAGATAGGTACCCAAAGCTTAGAAAAATAGACGGCTATGCGGTAGGGAAATTCTAGGCAGTGTCTAGAGTAGGTTACATGGTGGGCACAACATTGTGGGTCGAAGGGCCTGTAATATGCTATAGATTTCAATGTTCTATGTTCTAGCCCGTGCCAAACTATTATTCAGCCTAATCCCATTGATCTACACCTGGACTGTAGCCCTCCATCTATGTACTTTCCAAACTTCTCTTAAATGTTGCAATCAAACCCTCATATACCACTTCTGCTGACTGCTCATTTCACACCTCTAACACCCTCAGCGTCAACCTATGATCTCTAGTTCTAATCTCACCCAACCTCAGAGGAAAAAGACTGTTTGCATTCATCCTATCTATACTCAGTGGCCATTTTATTAAGTACACCTGCTCATTAATGCAAATATCTAAACTGCCAATTATATGTCAGCAACTCAATGCATTAAGCAATGCAGATATGGTCTACAGGCTCAGTTGTTGTTCAGACAAACATCAGAATGGGAAAGAAATGTGACCTAAGTGACTTTGACCGTGGAATATTTGTTGATGACAGACGGGGTGGTTTGAGTATCTCAGAAACGTTGATCTCCTGGGATTTTTCACGCACAACAATCTCTAGAGTTTACAGGAATGGTGCAAAAAACAAAATTCATCTAGTGAGTGACTCTTCTGTGGGTGAAAACGCCTTGTTAATAAGAGAGGTCAGAGGAGAATGACCAAGCTGAAAGGAAGGCAATAGAAATTCAAATAAGCATGTGATATAACTATGGTGTGAGAAGAGCATCTCAAAACGCTCAGTATCTCTGACAATCCTGAAGTGGATGGGCTACAGCAGCAGAAGAGCATGAACATAGACTCTGTGGCCAATTTATTAGGTACAGGAGGGCCTGAATAAAGTGGTCACTGAATGCATATCCCTCATAGTTTTGTATACCTTCATCAAACTTCCCTTCATTCTCCTACACTCCAGAGAATAAAGTCCTAACCCATTCAACCTTTCCTTGTAGCTCAAGTCCAGGCAATATTTTTATTTATTTTTCTTGTAACTGTCTGTGATCTCTCCACAAATTTGCTCCTCTAATGCCACTGACTATTGGATGGCTTATAATCCCTTTAACATCATCATCCCTTTCCTGTTCCTTAATTCCACCTAACTCTGTCCTGTCTGAGCACTGCTATGACATTTTACCTGACTAGTAATGACAGCCCTCCCCCATTCTATCACTGAGTAAATGGAATCCCGGTCCACTGAGCTGCCAGTCCTGCCCCTCCTGTCTCACTAATGTCTGCAATGCTGATCCATGCTCTAAGCTCATCCACCTTACCTATAATACTCCTTACATTGAAATAGATACAACTTAGAACATTACTCTCATCATGCTCAACCTTTCGATTACTGTCTTTGTACGTAGGCTTAACAACTTTTTTCCACACAACTACTCCACCACCTGCCCTGCCACTTGGGTTCCCATCCCCCACAGCTCTAGTTTAAACCCCCTGGAATAGCACTAACAAACTTTTCCCTGAGGATATTAGTCTCCCTCCAGTTCAGGAAAAAAATGTGCTGTCTGTATAGATCCTGCCTTCCCTGGAAGGGAGCCCAGCGTTCTAAAGATCTGAAGTCCATCTGCCATCTCCTTAGTGATACGTTGAACTGTATTATCTTCCTATTTCTGGCCTCAGTAGCATGTGGCACAATAGCAATCCTGAGATCACAACCCTAGAGATCCTGTCTTTTAACTTAGCACCTAAGTCTCTGAACTCACTTTACAGGACCCCGTCACCCTTCCTGCTATGGGATTAGTACCTACACTGCAGCCATGAGCTCTGTATGCTGACTCTCCCCTTAAGAATGCTATGGACTTGATCCAAGGTGTCTCTGATCCTGACACTTTGGAAACACATACCATCCAGGAATCTTGTTCTCTTCCAAAGCACCTCATGTCAACTTCCCCAACCAATTAATCTCCTACCATTACTGCTCGCCCTTTCTCCTCTCTTCCCTACTCCCTACTTAGTGCTGCAGATTGGACTGCTGTGGCTTTCCTTGACTAGGTCATTCTCCAACAGCATCCAACAGAATATTCTTGTTATTGATATGGATGGCCACAGGTGTACCCTGTACAGGCAGCTTATCCCCATTTCCTCTCCTGACAGTCACCCAGCTACCTGTAACTTGCACCTTAGGTGTAGCTACCTCCCTGTACCTCTCAGCCTCCCAAATGATTCAGAGTTCATCCTGCTCCTGTTCACTAACACGGTCTGGAAGATGCTGCAGTTGGATCCACTTCTTGCAGGTGTATTTGTCATGGGTACCGGAGGCTTCCCTGTCCTCCCACATTCCGCAAGAGGAGCCTTTCACTGTCTGCCTGGCATTCCAATTGCTCTAATTGTGCAATAAGAAAGAAAGAAACCTAACAGAAACTTACCTTAGAACATAGAAGAGTACAGCACAGAAACAGGCCATTCGGCCCACAGTGTTGTGCTGAACCAGTTAAAAAGCAAATCAAAAACACCCAAACACTAATCTCTCCTACCTACACCGTGTCCATATTCCCCGATCTTCCTTACATCCCTCTGCCTATCCAAATGTCTCTAAAAAGCCTCTAACGTATTTGCCTCTACCACCATACCAGGCAGCACATTCCAGGCATCCACTAGTCTCTGAGTAGAAAACCTACCGATCACACCCCCCACCCCCATGAACCTACCTCCTCTCAGCTTCAAAGCATGTCCTCTTATATTGGACGTTTCAACTCTACGAAACAGATGCTCTCTGTCCACTCTATCTATGCCTCTCATAATCTTGTAAACCTCTATCAGATCTCCCCTCAGCCTCCGGTGCTCCAGAGAAAACAACCCCAGTTGATCCAGCCTCTCGTGATAGCACATGCCCTCTAAACCAGGCAGCATCCTGGTTATCCTCTTTTGCACCCTCTGCAAAGCCTCAACATCCTTCCTATGGTGGGGCATCCAGATGTGGCCTAACAAGAGTTTTATAAAGTTGCATCATAACCTCCTGACTTTTCAACTCAGTGCCTCAAATAATAAAAGCAAGCATTCCATAAGCTGTCTTAACCACTTTATCGGCCTGTGTAGTCACTTCCAAGGAGCTATGAACTTTGATCTCTGCTCAGCAACACTGTTAAGGATGTTGCCCTTAACAGTGTACTGTCTCCTTGTATTTGTCCTAATGAGATGCAATTCCTCCCATTTATCTGGGTAAAACTCCATCTGCCATTTTTAGATTATGAAGACACGCAGTCCTCTTTTATTGTCATTTAGTAATGCATGCATTAAGAAATGATACAATATTTCCTCTGGTGTGATATCACAAAACACAGGACAGACCAAGGCTGAAAAAACTAACAAAACCACATAATTATAAAGTATAATTACAACAGTGCAACAATACCATAACTTGATGAAGAAGTCCATGAGCACAGGAAAAAGTTCAAAGTCTCTCAAATGTCCCACACCTCACGCAGACGGAAGAGGGAAGAAAAACTCTCCCTGCCGTGCCCGACCACAGTCCGACTCTGAGTCATCCGAAAACTTCGAGCCTCCGATCAGCTCTCCGACACCGAGTACTGAACGCCATCTCTGTCCGAACGATTCGACCTCAATCTCGGTCGCCAACAGCAGGCAAAGCCGGGGATTTTGAGGCCTTCCCTCCGGAAGATTCCTGACCACGCAGTAACAACAGCGGCAAAATGGCGTTTCAGAAATTTCTCCACATGTTCCTCTGTGCTTTCACGTCCATCTCCATCAAATCAGAATTGTCCACAGCCCCTATTTAACGGATACGATATCATTTTTCACCGGAGGGCTGCACACGCGCGGCGCGCTGCTCTCTCTCCTCCCTCCCTCCCGTTTCTGTGCTACACTAACGCTGTATTCTTTATCAGTCATCTACACTATCCACAACTTCACCAATCTTGGTATCATTCACAAACTTACTAATCCACCCATCTACATTTCCATCTAGGTCATTACAAACAGCAGAAGTCCCAGTACAGATCCCTGCAGAACTCCACTAATTACAGACCTCCAGCTCTAAATAGTCCCTTCAACCACCACTCTCTGTCTTCTAAACGCAAGCCAGTTCTGAATACAAACAGTCAATTCACCACAAACCCCAAACATCTTAATCATCAGGATTAGCCTCCCAATGGGACTTTGACAAATGCCTTATTAAAATCCATGTAGACAGCATCCACTGCTCTACCCTCATCAATCTCTCTAGTCACCTTGTCAAAAAACTCAGTCAAGTTGTTCAGGCACGAATTGCCATGAAGAAAGGCATGCTGGCTCTCCCTAATTAGGTCATGGGTTTCCAAATCCTATCCCTAATGATTTTCTCCAGCAATATCCAGACAACTGAAATGAGACTCACCTGTCTATAGTTCCCAGGCTTCTGCATGGATTGTCACCTTGTCGTGGTGGAGAAGCCTGTAATTCCCAGAGCAATGCCGTCTGGAGCTACGCTCCTGGTAGGGTCACCCATTATGGTAAGGTCGAGGATGAGGTCCCTGACAAAGAACAATCCAACCAAGCCCTCAACGGTGGAACAGGCCGACAAAGTTACTTTGAACTCAACGGCCATGAAGGCGGATGAAGGCTGCAACAAATCCATCAGTTCCAATCGCCGTGGTTTCCATGCCATTGGAATCAGTTGGTTGATTTATGAAGTATCGTGTGCTTCTTGGAGTGCAACATCAAGTACACGTTAAACAAATACACGCACAGGAGACTTCACTCTGTGGGCCACTTCAGAACGAAGACCATCAGCCTTGACCTTGAGGGATAGCCATGACGACAAGGAGTTCCCAGGATTTTCGCTTGTTCTCTTCTTAAACAGATGTACATTAGCCACTTGCCAGTCCTCCAGGACCTTGCCAGTGGCTAAAGAGGACAAAGAGACTGGTCAAGGGCCCAGCAATCTCATATTTTTCCTCCTTCCATAACTTGGTAAATCCCATCAGGCCCTGGGGACTTATCCACCTTAATACTCATTATAAGGCCCAACTGTTCCTCTACTTTGACCTCTAAACACGCTAACATATTTATACACTTAGCACTGATCTCCTGGTCCTCCATAGCCTTTACCTTGGTAAATTCTGAACAAAGTACTCATTAAGTACCTCAGTACCTCACTCACATTCTCTGCATCCAGGGAAATGTTCTCTTCTTTATCACTGAGTGGTCCTACCCTCTCCCTAGTTATCCCCTTACTCTTGGTGTATGTATAAAATGCCTTGGGATTCACCATAGTCCTATTTGCCAAGGACATTTCATGACCCCGTTTTGTTGGTGCATGGCCAAGTGGTTAAGGCGTCGGTCTAGTGATCTGAAGGTCGTTAGTTCGAGCCTCAGCTGAGGCAGTGTGTTGTGTCCTTGAGCAAGGCACTTAACCACACATTGCTCTGCGACGACACCAGTGCCAAGCTATATCGGCCCTTGTGCCCTTCCCTTGGACAACATCAGTGGTGTGGAGAGGGGAGACTTGCTGCATGGGCAACTGCCGGTCTTCCATACAACCTTGCCCAGGCCTGCGCCCTGGAAACCTCCCAAGGCGCAAATCCATGGTCTCACAAGACTAATGGATGCCTATTTCATGGCCCCTCCTGGCTTTCCTAATTCACTTCTTTAATTCTTTTCTGGCTTCTTTATAATCCTCATGTGTTTTGTTTGAGCCTAATGTCCGAAGCTTTACATACTTATCTTTGTTCTTCTTGACTAAATTCATCACCTCTCTGGATATTTAAGGTTCTCTTATCTTTCCATACCTGCCCTTCCTTTAACAGGAATATACCTTTCCTGTACTCTGTGCAATTGATCTTTAAACACCCTCCCCATGTCTCATGTGGACTTGCCAGAGAAAAGGTTTTCCCAATTAACTCTTCTTGGCTCCTGCCTAATGCCATTATAATTTTCCCCACTCCAATTTAAAACTCTCCCACACACAAAGACCATATTTATCCTTATCTGAAAGTTCAGGAGTTGTAGTTACAGTTCCTTAACTGTTCACCCACTGAAAGGTCAGTCACCCGGCCAGGCTCATTACCCAACACCAGGCCCAGTACAGCCCCTCCTCTTGTTAAGCCATCCACTTATTGATTTAAGAAACCTTCCTGGATACACTTAACAAATTCAGCCCCATCTAAACCCCTTACACCAAGAAGATCACACTTAATAACCCTACTATTTTTACACATTTCACTAATCTGATCACATATCTGTTCCTCAATATCTCGGTGGCTAATAGAGGTCTGGAGTACAATCCTATCAATGTGATTACACGCTTCCTATTCCTGAGTTCCACCAGATGGACTTTGTGCCTGACCTCTCTATTACAAGACCATAAGATGTAGGAGCAGAATTAGGCCATTCAGCCCATTGAGTCTGTTCAGTCATTCCATCATGGCTGACCCCAGATCCCACTCAATCCCATACACCTGCCCTCTCACCATATCCCTTGATGCCCCGACCAATCAGGAATCCATCAACTTCTGTTTTAAATATACCCATAGACTTGGCCTCCACCACAATCCATGGCACAGCATTTCACAGATTTACTACTCTTTGGCTAAAAAATTCCTCCTTACCTCTGTTCTAAAAGGTCACCCCTCAATTCTGAGGCTGTGCCCTTCAGTTCTGGATACCCCATCCTCATCCACCCTATCTAGTCCTTGCAATGTTTGGTAGGTTTCAATGAGATCCCCACACATTCCCCTAAATTCTGGTGAGTACAGGCCCAACGTTGCCAAACACTTCTCACATGTTAACCCCTTCACTCTTGGAATCATCCTTGTGAACCTCCTCTGGACTCTTTCCAATGACAATATATCCTTTCTGAGATAAGGGGCCAAAACTGTTGTTAATATTTCAAGCAACATACATCAAAGTTGCTGGTGAACGCAGCAGGCCAAGCAGCATCTATAGGAAGAGGCGCAGTCGACGTTTCAGGCCGAGACCCTTCGTCAGGACTAACTGAAGGAAGAGTGAGTAAGGGATTTGAAAGCTGGAGGGGGAGGGGGAGATGCAAAATGATAGGAGAAGACAGGAGGGGGAGGGATAGAGCCGAGAGCTGGACAGGTGATAGGCAAAAGGGGATACGAGAGGATCATGGGACAGGAGGCCTAGGGAGAAAGACGGGGGGGGGTGACCCAGAGGATGGGCAAGAGGTATATTCAGAGGGACAGAGGGAGAAAAAGGAGAGTGAGAGAAAGAAGGTGTGCATAAAAAGGAGTAACAGCTGGGGTACGAGGGGGAGGTGGGGCCTAGCGGAAGTTAGAGAAGTCAATGTTCATGCCATCAGGTTGGAGGCTACCCAGACGGAATATAAGGTGTTGTTCCTCCAACCTGAGTGTGGCTTCATCTTTACAGTAGAGGAGGCCGTGGATAGACATGTCAGAATGGGAATGGGATGTGGAATTAAAATGTGTGGCCACTGGGAGATCCTGCTTTCTCTGGCGGACAGAGCGTAGATGTTCAGCAAAGCGGTCTCCCAGTTTGCGTCGGGTCTCACCAATATATAAAAGGCCACATTGGGAGCACTGGACGCAGTATATCACCCCAGTCGACTCACAGGTGAAGTGATGCCTCACCTGGAAGGACTGTTTGGGGCCCTGAATGGTGGTAAGGGAGGAAGTGTAAGGGCATGTGTAGCACTTGTTCCGCTTACACGGATAAGTGCCAGGAGGGAGATCAGTGGGGAGGGATGGGGGGGACGAATGGACAAGGGAGTTGTGTAGGGAGCGATCCCTGCGGAATGCAGAGAGAGGGGAGGGAAAGATGTGCTTAGTGGTGGGATCCCGTTGGAGGTGGCGGAAGTTACGGAGAATAATATGTTGGACCCGGAGGCTGGTGGGGTGGTAGGTGAGGACCAGGGGAACCCTATTCCTAGTGGGGTGGTGGGAGGATGGAGTGAGAGCAGATGTACGTGAAATGGAGGAGATGCGTTTAAGAGCAGAGTTGATAGTGGAGGAAGGGAAGCCCCTTTCTTTAAAAAATGAAGACATCTCCCTCGTCCTAGAATGAAAAGCCTCATCCTGAGAGCAGATGCGGCGGAGACGGAGGAATTGCGAGAAGGGGATGGCGTTTTTGCAAGAGACAGGGTGAGAAGAGGAATAGTCCAGATAGCTGTGAGAGTCAGTAGGCTTATAGTAGATATCAGTGGATAAGCTGTCTCCAGAGACAGAGACAGAAAGATCTAGAAAGGGGAGGGAGGTGTCGGAAATAGACCAGGTAAACTTGAGGGCAGGGTGAAAGTTGGAGGTAAAGTTAATAAAGTCAACGAGTTCTGCATGCGTGCAGGAAGCAGCGCCAATGCAGTCGTCGATATAGCGAAGGAAAAGTGGGGGACAGATACCAGCATAGGCACGGAACATAGATTGTTCCACAAACCCAACAAAAAGGCAGGCATAGCTAGGACCCATACGGGTGCCCATAGCTACACCTTTAGTTTGGTTGTTTACGTTAATATTTCAAGTGCAGCTTGGCTAGTGTCTTGTAAACCTTCAGCATAATCTCCTTGTTTTAAATTCTATTCCCCTTAAAATAAATGCTAACATTGCATTTGCCTTCTTTATCACAGATTCAACCTGTGAATTAACTTCCTGGGAGTCTTGTACGAGGACTCCTAAATCCCTTTGCACCTCTGATGTTTGAATTTTCTCCCTATTTAGATAATAGTCCGCACTGTTATTCCTTTTACCAAAATACATTTACACACATTTTCCAACACTGTATTCCATCTGCCACTTTCTTGCTCATTCTTCCAATTTGTTTGTCCTGCTGCAATCACATTGCTTCCTCAGCACTACCTACCCCTCCACCTACCTTCGTAGAAACACATCAAACATCTCACATGCTTCTGAAATTCCCTTCCTATTCCAGTATTTGCGATACTGATACATCCAACTTAAGTTTCTCACTCTCAAATTGCAGTATGAATTCAGTCACTGCCTCTTAAGGGTTCCTTTACATTAAGCACCCTAATAAGATCTGGGTTATTACACAACACCCAATCTAAGATAGCCTTTCCCCAAGTAGGCTCGAGCACAAGCTGCTCTAAAAAGCCATCTTATAGGCATTCAACAAATTCCCTCTCTTGTGTCTGACACCAACCTGATTGTCCCAATCTCCTTGCATATTGAAGTCCCCCATTACAATTGTGACATTACCCTTATTACGTGCCCTTTCCAGCTCCCTTTACAATCTCAGCTCCACATCTTGGCTACTATTTGGAGGACTAAATATGATTCCCATAATGTTTTCTTCTGCCTTGCAGTTTCTTATCTTTGTGGGTGAAGCTTCGACATTCTCTGACCCTATGTCACCTCTTTCTAAAGATGTAATTCCATCTCTTACCAATAGAGCGGCACCACTGCCATGCCTTCCTGCCTGTCCTTTCGATACAAGGTATATCCTTTGATATTAAACTCCTAACTGTGACCTTCTTTCAGCCACGCTCAGTGATGCCCACAATGCCAGACTGACCTATCTCTAATTGCGCCACAGGTTCGTCCACCTTATTTTGCATGCTTCGTGCATTTAAATACAGCACCTTCAGTGCTGCATTCTTCGCCCTTTTGAATTTTGCCTCTGTGGCACAATTTAACTCTTTGCTCTGTCTGCAGTTTTACCCAATCATTGGCTTGTCCTTCCTCACATTCAAATTACATCATCTACTTGTAAATCTGCTGGCTCATCCTCATCTCCATCATACTGGCTTCCATCCCCCTGCCATATCAGTTTAAACCACTTCCAATAGCTCCAGAAACATCCCTGCCAGGATATTGGTCCCCCTCGGATTCAAGTGCAACCTGTTCCTTTTGTACAAGTCACACCTGCCCCAGAAGAGGTCCCAATGATCCAGAAATCTGAATCTCTGCCCACTGCTCCAAATCTTCAGCCATGCGTTTATCTGCCACCTCATTCTATTCCTATCCTCACTGTCACATGGCACAGACAGCAATCCCGAGATTACTACCCTTGAGGTCCTGCTTCTCAATTTCCTTCCTAACTCCCTGTGTTCTGTTTTCAGGATCTCCTCCCCTTTTCTCCCTAAATTGTTGTTACCAATATGTACTATGACTTCTGGTTACTCACCCTCCCTATTCAGGATATTATGGACATATTCAGAAGCATTGTTGTGCCTCCTCTGAGTTCAGCTGTGATATTATCCTTGATTAGTAGTGCAATTCCTCCTCTTTCTTTTCTGAAACTTACCTTAGTCTCAGTCTCTGCCACAGCTTGCCATAGCCTCTTGAGCAGCAGACTCAAGCTCCCCAATTCTAACCCTATCCACTTCAATGTCCACTGCACTTAAACCTAACTTCTTTTAATTGGCCCTTGCCGTGCCTATTAACCCAAGGATCTCAGGCTTACCAAATGACCCAAGTGGCCCCATTCGTGCATTAAATCTCACGCTCACTTGTCACAAGCAATGGCTCACACAATCTCAAGCCCATGAACTAAAAGAATAAAACAAAACATATGATATAAGCTCTGTTATTTACTTAGAATTAATGTTTTTCAATATTATACTCTCTCTATCAAATTAATCATACAGCTTACTTATAGTACAGCTTGAGTCAATTTACCAATGACCTATACAGTATATTTATAATGTTAGAAATGGTCAGAACATTAAGATGGGAGCATCATTAATAGTAGTATGTCTAATCACTAATTCGATGGCAAGGCAGAAATTTGCCTTTTGTTGTATTATATACTTTCCCTTGCAGTCTCAGGCTATGTCCACACTACGCCGGATAATTTTGAAAACAAAGCTTTTTCTCTTCGTTTTGACCCTCTGTCCACACTAAAATGGCGTTTTCATCCCCCAAAAATGGTGATTTTCAGAAACGGTCTCCAGAGTGAATAAATATGAAAACGCCTAATATCTGTTGTAGTGTGTACAGGGTAAACGGAGAGATTTAAAAACGCTGTCATGACAACACCACAACAACAATGTTTTTTCTGCTTCTGCTTGATACTGCGCAAGCACTACCGTACGGCTGTTATAACACTCAGTTGGTGTGAACGGCGTGAGAGTTAAATTGTAAAGTGAGCCTTTTTTGACTATTTAAAAACGCTGTCATGACGTGCCGGAACAGATGGCCACAGCGCGGCATTTCGTTGTTTTCTTGAACGCAACCCCCCACACAACCTAACAATTTCAGAACAGACAGCAACGAGACTGAAGCCTGAAGAGTTAGAAATGTACTCACCAAATACTTTGACCCATAGCTTACTGAATAAATAAGTATACTCACTTTGCCCTGTTTTCTGTCCTTGCTTGCATGAAGGTGGTTTACCACTTATGCAAGTACTTCTCTGACAATAGATGTGTAACAGCCTAATGAAACATTGTATGGAAATACAAGATAACACTGATGCAGACATGTTTTATACATTTAACAAGGTGCTTTATTAATGCAACAGAGTTAGTCAGTATTTCAATGTTCGTCGTCAGCCGGGTCATACTGTCCGTCATACTGTCTGTTGGTTGCCGCCATACGCTCCAGTATTTGTTTTTTTTAGTTTTAAGTCCTCCTGTGCGAGAGCCAAGAGCAATTCCTTTGAAGTTTTTCTACTCTGTAAACTGGACAAATGCACAGCAATATACCATTTCCTCTTCGCTTGTTTTCTGTGTGTCCTGCGCGTGCCCAGTAGGAGGAGATTCACCCAAATATACGCCTAATGTGGATATTTTCAAAATTATCCGGCGTAGTGTAGATGTAGCCTCAGTCTTTCGTGGCTCCAGAGGCAGGCGGACTTGAGGTCGATGCCTCCGCAGGAAATTGGTACGTCGTGAGAGATGGAAGAATGAAAGCAGCGAGCTGACTGCTGGCTGTGTGCCCAGAGACCCGACTTCTTTGGGCACAGAGCTCGGAAAAAGCGACACAACAAACTTTTAACATCGTAATTCAGTGAGTCGTTTGTTATGTTTCCCCTCTTGCCATGAAACAGGGACACCTCTTTTCCCCTTATTAGGAAGAGAATGAGTCTGTGATATGTCGAATTACCGGGTGAATGAATAGTCCTTGGGGTACTGCAGGTCTGTGTCTTTATTGATGCTTTGCTGCACGCTTGAGTGCTCGGTGGGAGGCTCCGATGCTTTTTTTTTGCTGATGGGGTAGGGGAGAATCATTGTTTTGCTGCTGCTTATGCGTGGGAGGGGGAGCTGGGGGGCTTTGGGGTTCTAACATTTAACTGGCATTCACACTTTGGGGCACTCCTCTGTTTTTGTGGATGGCAGCGAAGAAAAAGAATTTCAGGATGTATATTGTATAAATTTCTCTGACATTAAATGTACCTTTGAAACCTTTGAAATACTTCACTGCAACCAGACAACAGGTATGGTGTTTAACACATGTTCCCAAATCACAGTTCCAGCTTATACTGCAGGGAGCTAATTTCCATCTGGAAATTTCACATGCATCCAAATTAATTGCTACATGGGACCAAGAGAGAAAAGATAAATGCTGCTGGAGGGACTGCATTGCTGCATTCTGCATGGGGGAAGCACAGAATTAAACTCAACCAATTGAAGGTTTTGAGTTGTACACTAGTCTATGTCAGCAAGCAACCAAAGACAAATATGACATTAGGTCACATTTAAGTAGGAAGAGTGGGCTGTGGAGAGCAGACAATAAATGTTCTGCCACAACTCACTGTTCACAGCCTGATAAATCTTAGATACTGTATATCTGAAGCGGAATTAGTCCACAGACAGTTAATGAGACAGCGGCAGGTGAAGAAAGGTGATGTTTGTGGCAGCAGCTTCTTCGTGGTCAGCAGCAAAATAATATTTTTAAAGTTTTCACTGTTTTAAGATACTCCCAGCAGTACCTTTAAGAAAATGCAATGAGAAGTCCTGTCCTGTCCCTTACTTCAGACACAGAAATTACGTGGAAGCAGCATCTGGCTCAAGAACCTCAGTATACTCAGGATCCAGGATCAGCCATGATGGAATGGCAGAACTGACTCGATGGGCTGAATGGCCTTATTCTGCTCCTATGTCTTACGTTCTTATTCCTGAAGTATTCCCCGGTGATCGTCTCTACAAGCATAAACTGAGTCATACAAGTCATGGGAAATAAAATGATTTCAAATGAAAGATTAAAACAAGCCAACACTTTACCTGATTTGGCAAAAAAATTGATGAGTGCATCTGTCTCACAGCTCTTGTACAAATCAGCAGGCTGAGCGCTGCAGGTTAGAGCCAGGTTATGGATGCGCAAGCGTCTCTGCCCAGCAACGTCAGTGTACAGTAGGGCACACTGGAGAGAATAAAACAAAACGCATGATACATCTGCCTTGCATTTCAGATTTTTAAACCAAATCATAAAATCAGTAAACCATTAATCACACCCTTGTTGTTTATCTCAATATGAAAGGTAAACTGCATTAATCTAAACAAAATCCACTTAGGAAGTGCAAACAGCAATAAATAGAATACTTTGACAGCCCAAGCTGTGAAAGAAATGACCCTGTAAGTGAACTGTTAAAAGTAAATATCATGAATTTGCTTGCATGTAAAAAGTTTGGAATTGCATTATTGAGGGACACAATCATCCTGGCCTTCAGATCTTTCACCCACTGAAGGTAACAGACATACACTCATGGAGACACAAGATTCTGCAGCTGCTGGATGGAAATCTTGAGCAACACATACAAAATGCTGGAGGAACGCATCAGGTTTCATAGCAATATATAGGGAAATGAACAGTCGATGTTTCAGGCCAAAACCATATCAGGGTTCATGATGAAGCTCTGAAGGATATCGGCTGAAATGCTGGCTGTCCATTTTCCTCCATAGATGTCTGACCTGCTGGATTCCTCTAGCATTTTGGACAGAAACTCATGTTGTCCTTGCGAAATCCAATTTGCAACTGGGATTCCTGTCTCACAAAGCTCTGCATTAGGGTTACATTTACATATAGCTTATTCTTAGATTTTTTTCCACCTTCTTTTCATAGCTATCTGTGAACTCTGATGTGCCTCTGCTGAAAGACAACACATTCCTTTTCAGAATCAAGTATTATATCACAGTGTATAGTGGCAGTTCATATATAGAGACAGAAAACCTACAGCACAATACAGGCTCTTCGGCCCACAAAGCTGTGCCGAACATGTCCTTACCTTAGAAATTACCTAGGGTTACCCATAGCCCTCTATTTTTCTAAGCTCCATGTACCTGTCCAGAAGTCTCTTAAAAAACCCTATCATATCTGCCTCTACTACCGTACCAGCAGCCCATTAAAACACACTCACCACTCTCTGCCTAAAAAAAAACTTACCTCTGACATCTCCTCTGTACCTACTTCCAAGCACCTTAAACCTGTGCCCTCGTGCTAACTATTTCAGCCCTGGGAAAAAGCCTCTGACTATCCACACGATCAATGCCTTATACACCTCTATCAGGTCACCTCTCTTCCTCCATCGCTCCAAGGAGAAAAGGCTGAGTTCACTCAATCTATTGTCATAAGGCATGCTCCCCAATCCAGGCAACATCCTTATAAATCTCCTCTGCACCTTTCTATGGTTTCCACATTCTTCCTGTAGCGAGGCGACCAGAACTGAGCACAGTACTCCAAGTGGGGTCTGACCAGGGTCCTATATAGCTGCAACATTACCTCTTGGCTCTTAAACTCAATCCCACGATTGATGAAGGCCAAAGCACCGTATGCCTTCTTAACCACAGAGTCAACCTGCGCAGCAGCTTTGAGTGTCCTGTGGACTTAGACCCCAAGATCCCTCTGATCCTCCACTCTGCCAAGAGTCTTACCATTAATACTACATTCTGCCATCATATTTGACCTACCAAAATGAACCACCTCACACTTATCTGGTTTGAACTCCATCTGTCACTTCTCAGCCCAGTTTTGCTATCAATATCTTACTGCAACCTCTGACAGCCCTCCACACTATCCACAACACCCCCAACTTTTGTGTCATCGGCAAATTTACTAATCCATCCCTCCATTTCCTCACCCAGGTCATTTATAAAAATCACGAAAAGTAGCAGATTCCTGAGGCACTCCACTGGTGACTGACCTCCATGCAGAATATTACCCATTTACAACCACTCTTGGCCTTCTGTGGGCAAGCCAGTTCTGGATCCACAAAGCAAGGTCCCCTTGGATCTCATGCCTCCTTACTTTCTCACTAAGCCTTGCATGGGGTACCTTATCAAATGCCTTGCTGAAATGCATATACACTACATCTACTGCTCTACCTTCATCAATGTGTTTAGTCACATCCTCATTATTTTCTGTCAAAGTACAGTATGTTGTGTCTATGGCGTCTTCATTCAGCATCATTCAATGTGATCTTACTATTAAACTTATTTTCCATTAGCATCAATTTACTATAAAACTGTGGTTATATTTTTTGCACTGTAATCAATCAACACCATCTTGATCTGTTTGGCAGGCCTCTGGGTAAACTTGGATGTTAATTATACCAGGAGAAAATGATTATGAAATAGAAAGGAATCCGGTAAGATCACTATGATGTAAATCTTGTCATCATTTTGTTAAATTTAATTTATCTTGGAACAAACTATATGTTCTTTAAAATGACGGGGAATCAGCACAGAAACAGGTCAGTCAGCCCCACCTATCAGCAGCCTCCTGAATTAACCCCAATGTCTAGCACTTAGTCCACAGCTCACCAAACCCAAGTGATTCAGGTATTCCGACAGTTCTAAAATGCAGTCAAACACTCTCTCTGGCAATTCATTCTAGCTGCTTACCATGAAGCCAGGTCCCCCTCATGACCCTTGGAATCCCTTCTCATTTATCTTAAACCTGTAGTTTATTGTATCTGTGATAGGGTGGAAAAACTTGCTGCACAATACCATATCTCATAACTGTCTTAATTTTATACATCTCAATTATGACCACTTATACCTTCTCTACTGAAGGAGAATGGACCCCATTTCGACAGTCTCCTGCTTAAAACTGAACAGCTCTATCTGAGACAATAATCTGATCAATCTCCTCTGCACCCTCTCAGGCACCATCACTTCTTTCCTACAACACGATGACCAAAACTGCAAGTTGTAGTCCAGCTGAGGTCAGACCAAGGTTTTATAGAGCACAGTTTCTCTATTTTTGTAACACATGCAAAATGTTGGAGGAACACTGTATCTATGGAAGAGAATATAGAGTTGAAGTTTCAAACTGGAAAGGATGGCGGCAGAAGCCAAAATGAGGTGGTGAGGGTAGCGGGAGGAATACAGCCCAGCACGTGATCGGTCAGACGAGGTGAGGGTGGTGGGTGATCAGTGATGAAGTTAGAAGCTAGGAGGTGATAGGTGTAAGAGTTATAGGGCTGAAGGAGGAGGAATCTAATGGGAGAAGACAATAGACCATGGAGAAAAAGGGAAGGAACGAGAGGGAGATGATGGGCAGGCGAAGGGAAGAAAGGTAGTGAGGGGGTAACCAGAATGAGGAATGGAGAAAAGAGAGAAAGGCAGAGGGGGAGTAATTACCAGAAGTTAGAAATCGATGTTCAAGCCATCAGGTTGGAGGATACACAGATGCAATAGAAAGTGTGGTTCCTCAAACCTGAATTTGGTCTCATTATGGCAGTAGAAGAGGCCATGGACTGACATAGAAACATAGAAAATAGGTGCAGGGGTAGGTCATTTCGCCCTTTGAGCCTGCACCGCCATTCAGTATGATCATGGCTGATCATCCAACTCAGAACCCTGTACCAGCTTTCCCTCCATACCCTCTGATCCCTTTAGCCACAAGGGCCATATCTAACTCCCTCTTAAATATAGCCAATGAACTGGCCTCAACTGTTTCCTGTGGCAGAGAATTCCACAGATTCACCACTCTCTGTGTGAAGAAGTTATTCCTCATCTCGGTCCTAAAAGGCATCCCCATTATCCTCAAACTGTGACCCCTCGTTCTGGACTTCCCCAACATCAGGAACAATCTAGCCTGTCCAATCCCTTTAGGATTTTATACGTTTCAATAAGATCCCCCCTCAATCTTCTAAATTCCAACGAGTATAAGCCTAGTTGATCCAGTCTTTCATCATATGAAAGTCCTGCCATCCCAGGAATCAATCTGGCGAACCTTGTTTGTACTCCCTCTATGGCAAGGATGTCTTTCCTCAGATTAGGGGACCAAAACTGCACACAATACTCCAGGTGTGGTCTCACCAAGGCCTTGTACAACTGCAGTAGTACCTCCCTGCTCCTGTGCTCGAATCCTCTTGCTATAAATGCCAGCATACCATTTGCCTTTTTCACCGCCTGCTGTACCTGCATGCCCACTTTCAATGACTGGTGTATAATGCCATCCAGGTCTCGTTGCACCTCCCCTTTTCCTAATCTGCCACCATTCAGATAATAATCTGTTTTCCTGTTTTTGCCACCAAAGTGGATATCCTCACATTTATCCATATTAGATTGCATCTGCCATGAATTTGCCCACTCACCTAACCTATCCAAGTCATCCTGCATCCTCTTAGCATCCTCCTCACAGCTAACACTGCCACCCAGCTTCGTATCATCTGCAAACTTGGAGATGCTGCATTTAATTCCCTCATCCAAGTCATTAATATATATTGTAAACAACTGGGGTCCCAGCACTGAGCCTTGCGGTACCCTACTAGTCACTGCCTGCCATTCTGAAAAGGTCCCGTTTATTCCCACTCTTTGCTTCCTGTCTGCCAGCCAATTCTCTATCCACATCAATACCTTAACCCCAATACTGTGTGCTTTAAGTTTGCACACTAATCTCCTGTGTGGGACCTTGTCAAAAGCCTTTTGAAAATCCAAATATACCACATCCACTGGTTCTCCCCATCCACTCTACTAGTTACATCTTCAAAAAACTCTATGAGATTCATCAGACATGATTTTCCTTTCACAAATCCATGCTGACTTTGTGATTTCACCGCTTTCCAAATGTGCTGTTATCACATCTTTGATAACTGACTCCAGCAGTTTCCCCACCACTGATGTTACGCTAACCGGTCTATAATTCCCTGGTTTCTCTCTCCCTCCTTTTTTAAAAAGTGAGGTTACATTCGCCACCCTCCAATCCTCAGGAACTAGTCCAGAATCTAAAGAGTTTTGAAAAATTATCACTGATGCATCCACCATTTCTTGGGCTACTTCCTTAAGCACTCTGGGATGCAGACCATCTGGCCCTGGGGATTTATCTGCCTTTAATCCCTTCAATTTACCTAACACCACTTCCCTACTAACATGTATTTCCCTCAGTTCCTCCATCTCACTGGACCTTCTGTCCCTTACTATTTACGAAAGATTATTTATGTCCTCCTTAGTGAAGATAGAACCACAGTAATTATTCAATTGGTCTGCCATGTCCTTGCTCCCCATAATCAATTCACTTGTTTTTGTCTGTAGGGGACCTAAATTTGTCTTAACCAATCTTTTTCTTTTCACATATCTATAAAAGCTTTTACAGTCAGTTTTTATGTTCCCTGCCAGTTTTCTCTCATAATCTTTTTTCCCCTTCCTAATTAAGCCCTTTGTCCTCCTCTGCTGAACTCTGAATTTCTCCCAGTCCTCAGGTGAGCCACTTTTTCTGGTTAATTTGTATGCTTCTTCTTTGGAATTGATACTATCCCTACTTTCCCTTGTCAGATTTATTCTTTTGCCAAACTGGGATGTACAATTGTTGTAGTTCATCCATGCGATCTTTAAATGCTTGCCATTGCATATCCACCGTCAACCCTTTTAATGTCATTTGCCAGTCTATCTTAGTTAATTCAGATCTCATACCTTCAAAGTTACCCTTCTTTAAGTTCAGAACTTTTGTTTCTGAATTAACTATGTCACTCTCCATCTTAATGAAGAATTCCACCATATCATGGTCACTCTTTCCCAAGGGGCCTCTCACGACAAGATTGCTAATTAACCCTTCCTCATTGCTCAATACCCAGTCTAGAATAGCCTGCTCTCTAGTTGGTTCCTCGACATGTTGGTTCAAAAAATCATCCCGCATACATTCCAAGAAATCCTCTTCCTCAGCACCCTTACCAATTTGGTTCACCCAATCTATATGTAGATTGAAGTCACCCATTATAACTGCTGTTCCTTTATTGCACACATTTCCTGTTTAATACCATCCCCAACCTCACCACGACTGTTAGGTGGCCTGTACACAACCCCACCAGCGTTTTCTGCCCCTTAGTGTTATGCAGCTCTACCCATATCAATTCCACATCCTCCCGGCTAATGTCCTTCCTTTCTATTGCGTTAATCTCCTCTCTAACCAGCAATGCTACCCCACCTCCTTTTCTTTCATGTCTATCCCTCCTGAATATTGAATATCCCTGAATGTTGAGCTCCCATCCTTGGTCACCCTGGAGCCATGTCTCTGTGATCCCAACTATATCATATTCATTAATAACAATCTGCACTTTTAATTCATCCACCTTGTTACGAATGCTCCTTGCATTGACACACAAAGCCTTCAGGCTTACTTTTACAACTCTCTTAGCCCTTATACAATTATGTTGAAATGTGGCCCTTTTTAATGCTTGTCCTGGATTTGCCGGCCTGCCACTTTTACTTTTCACCTTACTACTTCTTGCTTCTACCCTCATTTTACACCCCTCTGTCTCTCTGCACTGGTTCCCATTCCCCTGTTGTGAACTAACCTCCTCTCTCCTAGTCTCTTTAATTTGATTCCCACCCCCCAACCATTCTAGTTTAAAGTCACCTCAGTAGCCCTCGCAAATCTCCCCGCCAGGATATTGGTCCCCCTAGGATTCAAGTGTAACCTGTCCTTTTTGTACAGGTCACGCCTGCGCCAAAAGAGGTCCCAATGATCCAAAAACTTGAATCCCTGCCCCCTGTTCCAATCCCTCAGCCACGCATTTATCCTCCATCTCATTGCATTCCTACTCTCACTGTCGCGTGGCACAGGCAGTAATCCCGAGATTACTACCTTTGCGGTCCTTCTTCTCAACTGCCTTCCTAACTCCCTATATTCTCCTTTCAGGACCTCTTCCCTTTTCCTACCTATGTCATTGGTACCTTTATGTACCACGACCTCTGGCTCCTCACCCTCCCACTTCAGGATATCTTGGACACGATCAGAAATATCCCAGACCCTGGCACCAGGGAGGCAAACTATCATCCAGGTCTCTGGACTGCGTCCACAAAATCGCCTATCATGTCAGAATCGGAATGGCAAGTTAAATTGAAGTGGGCAGCCACCAAGCTATCTTCAGGCAGACAGTGCAAAGGTGTCCAACTAAGCTGTGTCCTAATCTACAACAGATTTAGAGGTGGCCACACCAAGAGTAGTGGATGCAATAGATGACCCTGACAAACAGCACTGATTATTGTGAGACGCTATTAGTCACAGGTGCCCAATTGAAAAAACAACCCTCTGTAAACCTGCTGGCCTGCCGCGTTCACCAGCATTTTGTATGTGTGTTCCTCTGTAAACCACCTCTTTCTCCAACTGCCAAGCCAAATTTGGATCTAAATTGCCAACTTGCCCTGAATTTAATGGGCCCCAATCATTTGAACTAGTTTCCCACATGGCTTTACCAAGGTCCATATAAATTACATCGACTACCGTGGCCTCATCTATACATGTTGTTACCCCTTCAAAGGATTCAATCAAATTAGTTATACAGGATCCTGAGGGTGCCATACCTCTGATGAGATACATAAGCTGAAGACTCGCATGCCCTGTCTGGTTGATTTAAAAGATCCTGCTTTATCAACTAAATAAAAGCAAAAACGTTCTTCTCCTTGCCATGGCCAATCATTGTCACTCAATCAACAATTATGGACTCTTCCGTGACGAAGCGGAATTGTTGTTTTCTTTCCCATAGTACAAGATAGACTATAGTCCAAAAGATATTCACTAGTTACAAACATTTCCTACATTTCTTTTTCCTACATTCATTTGTCTTGATTTACAGAAGCAAGGTAAAGATATAAAAACGATAAGACATAGAAGCAAAATTAAGCCTCTCGTTCATTGATTCTGTTCCGCCATTTCATCATGATTGACTTACTATCCCTCTCACCCCCATTCTCCTGCCTTCTTCCTGTAACGTTCAACACCTTGACTAATCAAGAACTCATGAAACACTGCTTTAAGTATACTCAATGATCTGGCCTCCACAGCTGTCCATTGCAATGAATTCCACAGATTCACTACTCTCTGTTTATTCGTTCTCATCTCTGTTATAAAAGAACACACCTCTATTTTAAGTTTGTGCCCTCTGGTCCTAGACTCACCCACTGTAGGAAACATCCTCTCCACATCCACTCTATCTAGTCCTTTCAATTTTCAATAGGCTTCAATGGGATTCTCCCTCATTCTTCTAAAATCCAGTGAGTACAGGTCCAGAGCCATCAAACGCTCCCTTCCATTCCTGGAAACCCCTCTGCACCATCTCCAATGCCAGCACATCTGTTCTTAGAAAAGGCACCCAACACTGCTCACAATACTCCAAGAGCGGTTGGAAGAATGCCTTATAAAGCCTCAGTATTACATCATTGATTTTAAATTCTAGTCCTTTCGAAATGAATGCCAACATTTCATTTGCTCTTCTTAAAACTGACTCAATCTGCAAGTTAACCTTTTAGTGAATCCTGCATGAAGACTCACAAGTCCCTTTGCACCTCTGATTTTTGAATTTTCTCCCCATTTAGGAAATAGTCCACAGCTTTATTCCTTCTACCAAAGTGCATGACCATACAATTCCCTACACTGTATTCCATCTGCCACTTCTTTGCCCATTCTCCCAATCTGTCTTTCTGCAGACTCCCTAGTTCCTCAACACTACCTGCCCCTCTACCTACCTTTGTATTGTCTGCAAATTTGGCTACAAAGCTGTCAATTCTATCATCCAAATCACTGCCATATAACATGAAAAGAAGCGGTCCAAATACTAACATCACTCGTTACCGGCACCCAATTTGAATGGGCTTCCTTTATTCCTACTCTTTGTGTTCTGCCAGACAGCCAATTTTCTATCATGTTAGTATAGAGACATGGTTCCCTCATGTTAGGCAGCCTCATGTATGGCACTTTGTCAAAGGCCTTCTGAAAATCGAAGTAAACAACATCCACTATTCTTTGTCTATCCTGCCTTTTGATACCTCAAAGAGTTCCAACTGATTTGTCAAGCAAGATTTCCCCTCACTTTGGCCTATTTCATCATGCGCCTCCAAGTACCCTGAAACCTCATTCTTAATAATAGATTCTAACATCTTACTTGTCATTTGCCTCCCTCCCTTCTTGAAGAGTGGAGTGACATTGCCAGTTTTAAGATGCTCTAGAACCATTCTAGAAGCTAGTGATTCTTGAAAGATCATTAATTTCTCCACAATCTCTTCAGCTATCTCTTTCAGAATCCTTGAGTGTAATCCATCTGGTGCAGGTGACTTATCTATCTTCAGACCTTTCAGCTTCCCAAGCACCTTCTCCCTAGTAATAGAAGCACGCACTTCTGCCCTGATACTCTCGAACTTCTGGCATACTACTGAAATACTTATTTAATTCATCCATAATTTCCTTGTCCCCCATTACAATCTCTCCAGCATCAATTTTACAATGGTCTTCTCACCTCTGTTTTACTCCTTACATATCTGGAAAAAACATTTGGTATTATTGGCTAGCTTACCTTCATCTTTTCCATCCTTTTGGCTGTTTTAGTTAGATTCTGTTGGTTTTTAAGCTTCTCAATCCTCTAAATTCCCAGTAATTTTTACTCTAATACATGTCCTCTCTTTTGCTTTTATGTTTTTTTGATTTCCTTTGCCATGCATGGTTGCATCATCCTGTCTTTATAATGCTTCTTCTTTGAGATGCATCTTGAAATCCCTCCATGACTACCATGACTCCATGACTACCTGCATATTGCAATCCTTCCATGACTATCATACATTGCCCTTAATACATGCCTTTTCTATTTCCCATTGAAATAGATATCCCATACCCTGGCTACTGTTTGCGTTCCTGTATATAACTCCCATCAGGATCTTTTTACCCTTGCAGTTTCTTTACCCACAAGGATTCTACATCCTCCAGTCCTATGTCACCTCTTTCTAAGAGTTTAATTTCAAGTTTTTTTTTTACCAACAGCACCACCCCAACTCCTCTGCTGACCTGCCTGTCCTTTTGATAGAAGTTGAACTTGAATTAGGTTGAACTCTAGGTACAATTTTGGTAAATGTGGCACTCAGTTTGTAAAGAAAAAGGCAAATTAAACAATTATAAAATGAATGAATAAGTGTTTTTATGGTGTGTTGTTAAGGATAAATGAAGAATAACTCTAGTTCTGTCATTCTAGGATAGGTCTTCTCTTTTACTTTGTTATTCCTACCCACATCCAAAAACAACTTACTAAAGTTGACCGTGATTTGCCAAAATAGACACAAATGTGAAGTCTAGAAACACTTGTTATGTTGTATGGAAAGCTTAGGTAACACAGCAATGTTGAAGTGCTTTACCTGGATTAAGGCTCCATTCTCTTCACTGAGTTTATCATCATGTTTGAACTCGACGGTGATTGCCTTATCACAATCAATGGCAGCCAATTCCACATCAGTTGTGTTGTTCATATACATGGAGCCTAAAAATTCAGTTGCTCTGAAGCCTTGATAAATAAAATATTAAAAGAAATGTTTAAAATGCATGGAATGCTTAAAAACTTTCCTCATAGTTTAATGCATTGCAAACTTCACAGGCGTCCCTAAGAATGTATCATCTCTTAACCTGCATCCTGCCCTTCTCCAACCTCTTCTGAAAATGTGGACGCGGTGTTCACCAGTATGTTGACAACAACCAACTTTACCTGTGACTAAAGTAACTAGAGGGAGAAATAAGGCATTTCAAAGACCAAAGTGAACATTAATGTGTGTAATTACAGGAGGTGGGCAATGTCCTTAGTGAATATTTCTCCTTTACTCTCATAGTGGAGAAAGACAATTTGAGAAAACCAATGGGAAGGTCATGTGGGTAGCCTGCATTACCGTGGAGGAGGTGCTGTGCATCTTAAAATGTATCAAGGTAGACAAATATTCAAGGCATGACCAGGTATATGAAACAGCACTGTGGAAGATTAGACTAGAAGAGAAATTGCAGGTGCCCTTACTGAAATATATGTATCATCATTAGCTATTGAAGAAGTTCAGGAAGACTGGAAGGTTGCAAATGTGGTACCATAACTTAAGAAGGTTGCAGGAAAAACCTGAGAACTATAGACCAGTAAGCCTAACATCTGTGGCTGGTAAGTTACTGGAGAGTGGTAGTAGTCAGCATGGACTTGTATGCAGCAGAACATGTCTTATGATCTGGATTGAGGTTTATGAGAAGGTCAATGATGTCAGGGCAGTAGGCAGTTCTATATGCACCAATAAGGCCTTTGATAAGATTCCATATGGTAGATTGTCTGATGGGTTAGATCGGATGGAATTCAGGGAGATCTTGCTGATTGGATACATAATTGGCTTGAGGACAGAATAGAGAGTGATGGCAAAATGTTGTTTCATGGACTGTAAGCTCCTGACCAGTTGTGTGCTTCTGGGATCAGAACTGGGATTCTTATTATTTGTCATCTATTTACAGGTTAATTTACAGGTTGAGACTATAGTAAGGAAGGCAAATGCAATGTTGGCATTTATTTCTAGGGGAATAGAATATAAAAGCAAGGAGATAATGCTGATAACAAACAGGAGAAAATCTGAAGATGCTGGAAATCTGAGCAATACACAGAGGGACTTTGGAGTTTAGGTACATGGTGATCTGAAAGTGGAGTCACATGTAAACAGGGTGGTGAAGAATGTTTAATGCATGCAGCCCTCAGTCAAAGCACTCGGTATAGAAGTTGGGTGGTTATAATATATTGCAGTCTTACAAGGCACTGGAGAGGCCGCACTTGAAAGCACTGTTCAGTTTTGGTCATTGTGCCATAGAAAAGATGTTATTAAACTGGAAAGAGTGCAGAAAATACTTACAAGGATGCTACCAGGACTTGAAGGACTGAGTAATAATGAGAGGTTGAACAGGACTTTTCCAATATAGCATAGGACACTGTGAGGTGATCTTATAGAGGTACATAGATAGGGTGAATGTACTCAGTCAACTTCTCAAGCATTTAGGAATCAAGAACTAGAAGGCACTGAACTAAGGTGACAGGTGAAAGATTTAATAGGAATTTGAGGGAAATGTTCTTTTTTATATCGAGGGTGGTATATTTAAGGAATGAGCTGTCAGAGGAAGTGGTTGAGGTAGCTACAATTTAGAAAAGACAGTTGGATTGATGCATGGATAGGAAGGGTTTAGATCTATCTTAGTTATAAAGAGACCTGGTGAGACTGAATCTGCATGGAATATTGTGTTCAGGTCTGATCTCTCAAACTGGGGAAGGATGTGTTTGCTGGGAGTGTAGCAAAGTTTCCCCGGTATCAGATTAAGAGGAGAGATTAAGCACACTGGAGCTATAGAATTCAGAAGAGTGAGAAGAGATTTCATTAAAATATGCACAATTGTTACAAGGCTTAAAGAGTAAACATTGATCCTGGAGAAATGATGTTTCTCCAGGCTGGGATGGTTTTTGACATCTAAATTCTATAGCTCCAGTTTGCTTAATTTCTCCTCAGTCTGATTCAGTCTCACCAAGTGTCTTTATAACTAGGATAGATCTAGTTCTCAGATCCTTTTGCAATAAAAGGACAATTCACTGATTGCCTTCCTAACTGCTTTCTGTATCCCTGTGGTAACTTACAATGATTCATATACATTGGCTCCTAACCCTCTATGAATATTGAATATTGAAAACAAACCTTTCAAATGTGTTGTTCACCATTTGATAAATATTCAGTTTCTCTATTTTTCCTCCCCAATTCTTTGTTTACTTATGCTCAAATTCCAGATACATCAAATTTCATAATAATAAAGAAAATTATACTTGGGCCATGGAGTCAATGTTAGCTCAACTTCATTCCGATCAATTCCATTCCCTCAATTATTTTCCTGTTACCTTTTCTCCCTTACATGCTCACTAATTCCCTGATTCTCCCACCACCCACCTACAATAGGGATAATTTACAGAAGCCAATCAACATGTATTTGGGATGCGGGGGGCTACTAGTGCATCAAGGTGAATCCCACACAGTCACAGGGAGATCGATAAATTCTAAACACAGGTAGCATTGGAGGTCAGAAATGAACCCAGGTACAGTAACTAAAACTGTGAGGCAGCAGCACTACCCGTGGTGCCATGGTGCCCCCTATGTTGTATTGTTCAACTTCCTGCACTTGTCTTAGTCTTTAGTCAGTACCAGATGAGGATTATCTTTCATAAATTATAAAGCCACCGAGATATTACATAACACATTTACCAATTCCAGTTCTAAATATCTCAGGTTTTCCAATTTATGTTTGATTAATTAAATAGACTATTAAAATCATTTTCTAACTTTTTAACAACTTTATTTGTAGAGTAATCTGCTCTTCACTTACTGGTCTGTTAATCAGTAACACACTTTAGCACAATTTTACTTTTACTTAGACCAGAGACATCTACTGTATGTACAGTAGTTTGTTCACCCCAGATTTTCTCTGCTTAGTCACTTTATATATGTTTACAGTGTCTCAATTTTAATACATCCAACATTCACAAGTATTACAAATTTACCTTCCTTCATGCTTCCTAGTGTTTGCTTTTCCTCTGTCTGTTGTATATTTGTCTTACTGGGTGTCTACAGATCTCCTACTTACAATACATCCTACCTGAGATCCAATGATGTCTTTGCTTTCCTGCACCTATATATTTTAATTGATTGAGTGAATGAAGCTTCAATGTTCCGTGGAAGCATACAGATGTGAATAAGTCATTTGGCTCATTAGACCATTGCAATCTTACATTAATTAATTTGCATTTAGTCTCCCTCCCTCCCTCCCCAAAGGTTTGTAGCCTCTTTTGATTAAACACTGATCCAGTTTTTCCCTAGTAAATGCAAAGTTCAATTGTTCAAATTGCATCAATAATTCTCTGTGCCAAGCATTTCTTTTTCAATCAGCCACTTCATTTCTGCTAAAATCTCTCCATAATTGCTCACTGATAATTTTAATTTGATGATTCTCGGCTGCGCTTTTTCTTCTCAAAGCTTTAGCATTTCAATCAGGTCACCTTCCAGTTTCTGATGTTCTAACAGAAACTGTTCAAAGATTCATTTTATTATCAAAGCATTATCTGAAATTCTTCCTCTCCGGATAGCCACGAAACCAAGAAAGAAAAGGCCGGCAGCATGATCACCAACCCCCCGATCCCTCCTCCCTGCACAAAAAAACCCACAAAACCAGAGCAGGCATGTCGATCCCCAAATACCCTTCTTCCATACATAAAAAAAAGAGAAAGATCAGGCGAAAAACACAAAATATAAAAAAAACTAAGACTGTAAAAAATCTATAGTGCAAGTCCATATCCAAAACGCAGAAAGCCTGGGTAACATTCTCTGGGTACAGCCCCAGTCCTTTCACTCTCCTGCAGCAGAGCGATCTCAACTGCGATCAAAAGGCAGTCTTCCTTCTCTGGCAGCAGAATGACCCCACCAGTCATCAAGAGGCAGACTCCCCTCTCCGATAGCAGAGTGACCCCACCAGCAATCAAGAGGCAGACTCCCCTCTCCGATAGCAGAGTGATCCCACCAGCAATCAAGAGGAAGACTCCCCTCTCCGATAGCAGAGTGATCCCACCAGCAATCAAGAGGCAGACTCCCCTCACCGATAGCAGAGTGATCCCACCAGCAATCAAGAGGTAGGCAGCCAGCGCTCACCCTCTGCATTGGAATTGATGTTTCAATCTCCCTCGTTGCTTTAATCAGCGAACAATGGAAGCCTCAATCAGTGAAATGGAGTCGAACATTGGCTCACACCCTGTCCCGCTGCCTTCTTGTCACAGGTTCACGCTCGCTGCCTCTGTCTCTGCCTCCTGGAATCCTCTTTGAGACTGCGGAGCGCTGAAACATCCAGACGATCTCCAAGCTGCGAATTACAGGCTCCAACAGTTCCAGAATCACATTCAAGATGAAAAGAAAATGTAAAAGATATAAAAGAAGTGAAATACATGATTTCATGATCCATCCAGAAGACGTCAAGGAGCATGGTACGCAGAGACCACCTTGACCAGAACTGTCCAGACAATGGAAGTGATGAGCATTTTCAGTACTTTCTGATACTGCAATCAGACACGAAACAGAAAATGTTTCATACGATTATAAGATAAAGGAAAAGAATTAGGCCATTTGGTCTATCGGCTCTACTCCGCCATTCAATGATTTTTTTAAACTCCATTCTCCCGCTTCTTCCCTAATGACATGAATGGATTAGCCAGGATGGGCAATAAAAATGATACTATGAGCACTTAGTGCATGAAAGGAGGAGGAAAGCAGTAACAAAGATCAAAGGACACATGGAGAGCTATGCAGAAATCAGGAAGTTGCTTTGCAAGTTGCTCAAATCAAATACATGAAAGGGCACATTATATTATACCACAAACCCCACAGAAGAGGTTGGGTTTACTATTCCAATGTGTGTGAATGCTTTGCAATTCAAGTCTAATGTCTATACAGCAGCATTACAGGTGTCCCCCGCTTTTCGAACGTTCGCTTTACGAAACCTCACTGTTACGAAAGACCTACATTAGTACCCTGTTTTTGCTAACAGAAGGCGTTTTCACTGTTACGATAAAAAATCAGTGCGCGCCCCAAACAGGCTTCCTCCCCTGGGTTCGGAACGGCATTGCTTAAACACGAGCCTGTGAGCAGCCTTTTGCAAGATGAGCTCTAAGGTGTCGGAAAAGCCTGAAAGAGCTCGTAAGGGTGTTACACTTAGCGTAAAACTAGACATAATTAAGCGTTTCGATCGTGGTGAACGAAGTAAGGACAACGTGAGTTTGGCTTGTGGAAGCTGACGAAGATGATGTTGAAGAGATTTTGGCATCTCATGATCAAAAACTGATAGATGAAGAGCTGATGCAATTGGAAGAGGAAAGGATAACAATCGAAATCAGTCATTGAAAGTGGGCATGCAGGTACAGCAGGCGGTGAAAAAGGCAAATGGTATGCTGGCATTTATAGCGAGAGGATTCGAGTACAGGAGCAGGGAGGTACTACTGCAGTTGTACAAGGCCTTGGTGAGACCACACCTGGAGTATTGTGTGCAGTTTTGGTCCCCTAATCTGAGGAAAGACATCCTTGCCATAGAGGGAGTACAAAGAAGGTTCACCAGATTGATTCCTGGGATGGCAGGACTTTCATATGAAGAAAGACTGGATGAACTGGGCTTGTACTCGTTGGAATTTAGAAGATTGAGGGGGGATCTGATTGAAACGTATAAAATCCTAAAGGGCAATCCCTGGCTCGATGCAGGAAGATTGTTCCCGATGTTGGGGAAGTCCAGAACGAGGGGCCACAGTTTGAGGATAGAGGGGAAGCCTTTTAGGACCGAGATTAGGAAAAACTTCTTCACACAGAGAGTGGTGAATCTGTGGAATTCTCTGCCACAGGAAACAGTTGAAGCCAGTTCATTGGCTATATTTAAGAGGGAGTTAGATATGGCCCTTGTGGCTACGGGGGTCAGGGGGTATGGAGGGAAGGCTGGGGCGGGGTTCTGAGTTGGATGATCAGCCATGATCATAATAAATGGCGGTGCAGGCTCGAAGGGCCGAATGGCCTACTCCTGCACCTATTTTCTATGTTTCTATGTTTCTATGAAACTGAATGCAGTAGCGAAAGTGAAGCAACTGCATGAGATTTTCGCTGCAATGATCAAGTACGACTTTAATTTTGAAAGGGTACATTGGTTTAGGGGATATTTGCAGGATGGTTTGAGTGCTTACAAAGAACTGTATGATCCAAAAATGCACGAGGTTCAGCAGTGAAGCAAGCCTTCCACATCAGCCACAGCAGACGACGAACCTCGACCTTCGACATCGAGGCAGGCAGTCATAGGAGAAGATGAGCTGCCTGCCCTAATGGAAACAGACGACGAGATGACACCCCAGTGTCCCACCACCCCAACCCCTGGATAGATACCACTTCGCGAAGAATGCAGAAGTAGCCGGGAGGCACACAGCACATCTTTAAGAAAAAAGCTGAAATAAACATGCTAATTAATTAGGTGCCGCCCAGCATGTAGTTGTTGACCCAGATTAGAGGCGATGCAATCAGCAATCAGCACTGATCTGGGCTGACAATTACGTGCCGGGCAGCACCTAATTAATTAGCATGTTTATTTCGTTTTTTTTCTTAAAGATGTGCTGTGTGCCTCCCAGCTACCGCTGCACCGCTGCGTTCTTTGCGGATCGGTATCAGGTCGGCAGCGCAGAGGGTGGGGGCCACTGCACCACCCCAACCTGCGACGACTCAGTCTAACACACCATCATCAGTGTGCTCTGCGCTGTCCCAATTCCGGTAAGTGATACTGCACTGTACATGCATTATTTCTACTTTATATAGGCTGTGTATTTTTACGTGTTATTTGGTATGATTTGGCAGCTTCATAGCTTAAAGGTTACTGGAGAGAGTGTTTTTGCCAACAGCGCTTGTGTGAGATTTTCGCTACGGAGATCTGTTCAGGCAATCATTGTAGAGAAGTATTTCTACTTTATATAAGCTGTGTATTTATCATATCATTCCTGCTTTTACTATATGGTACTGTTATTTTAGGTTTTATGTGTTATTTGGAATGATTTGGTAGGTTTTTTTTGGGTCTGCGAACGCTCACAAAATTTTCCCATATAACTAAATGGTAATTGCTTCTTCGCTTTACGACATTCCGGTTTACGAACCGTTTCATAGGAACGCTCTACCTTCGGATGACAGGGGAAACCTGTACCAGTATTGAATATTAAATTCCAATCTTACAGATATTAATTCTTGTTGTATGTTTAAAGTAAACCATTCTTTCAGAAATTTTTTATTTCTGTCTCTTCCATCTCATCTTTCTTTACTGCATCTTATTTTATGTTCTGTGTATGAACAGTACAGCACAGGAAAGGCCCTTTGGTCCACAATGTTGTACCAAACCAGTTAAAAAGTAAATTAAAAAACCCCAAAACTAATCTCTCCTATGTGTTGAACTAACATTTCTCAAACGAACTTTCTGATTCTGCATACTGCAGTAAGCATTCTTCAGTCTGAGTCGTTAAAGTTGTTTTAATTTTTCCCACAGCTCCACTGACTCCTGTGGAGATGTGCACTGCTGTTGAACCAGTCTGATAATCATTGCAAATTCCAGTCAAAAATCCACAGGATGTAGACACAACTGTAATGAACATCTGTTTGACAATGACTGGAAAATACCGACTATTGATTAAACACAGAAATATACTATTGCTGTTTAAATCACATTATTCCATCATAAAACTACTTGAAAAGGAGAAGAGGAGCAGTTTAGGAGGAGACAATGGCATCCAACGCTGACTCCTTTGCTTGCATCTTTGGAAACAACTCTATTTCCCTCTTTAATATCTCTATTTTTCCCTTTCAGGGTTCTTTTGAAGACCCTGACCAGGAGTTATGCTAACTTCAGTTCTTTGTGGGAATGGGACCCATTCTTGGGATTTCATGACTGGCCATTATTCGATATGCCAAGGATGCGGCCAAAGAGATTAGATCGCCTTTGGAGTTCTGGGATCTCGTGGCTCTGGAGGCAGGCGGAATGAAGGTCAGTGTCTCTGCCGGTGTGTTGTGGGAGACAGAAGGTTGAAAGCAGCGAGCTGGCTGCTGTCTGTGTGCCCAGAGAGCCGAGGTCTTTGGGCACAGAGCTCGGAAAAAGTGACACAACGGACTTTTAACACCATAAATCAACGAGTTGTTTGTTATGTCTCCCTTCTTGCTATGAAACGGAGACACCTCTTTCTCCCTTACTAGGGAGAGAGAGAGCCTGTGGTTTGTCGAATACTGGGTGAATGAGTAGTCTTTGCGGTACTGCAATTCTGCGTCTTTGCTGATGCTTTGCTGCACGCTTGAGTGCTCGGTGGTGGGTGCCATGGCTTTTCTTTTGCTGGTGGAGGAGAGGGGATTGTTGCTTTGCTACTGCTTTCACATGGGAGGGGGAGCTTGGGGGTTCTAACATTTAACTGTCATTCAATCTTTGGGGGCACTCCTCTGTTTTCGTGGATGTTTACGAAGAAAAAGAATTTCAGGATGCATATTGTATACATTTCTCTGACATTAAATGTACCTTTGAAACTTACAAAATAAGAACATAAAAACCTAAGATATAGGAGCAGGAGTAGGACATCTGAACCATCGAGCCTGCTCTGCCATTCAATAAGATCATGGTTGATCTGACCATGGACTCATCTCCACCTATCTATCTTTTCCCCCATAACCCTTAATTCCCCTACAATGCAAAAATCTATCCAACCTTCTTGTAAATATATTTACTGAGGTAGCCTCCACTGCTTCATTGGGCTTAGAATTCCACAGATTCACTGCTCTTTAGCAAAAGCAGTTCCTCCTTAACTCAGTCCTAAATTTACTCTCCTGAATCTTGAGGCTATGTCCCCTAGTTCTAGTCTCACCTACCAGTGGAAACAACTTTCCTGCCTCTATCTTATCTTTCCCTTTCATAATTTTATATGTTTCTGTAAGATCTCCTCTCATCCTTCTGAATTCCAGCAAGTACAGTCCCAGATGACAAATTCTCTCCTCATAGTCTAACCCCCTCATCTCTGGAATCAAGCTGGTGAACCTCCTCTGCACCACCTCCAAAACCAGTATATCCTTCCTCAAGTAAGGAGACCAGAAATGCACGCTGTACTCCAGATATGGTCTCACCAGCACCCTGTACAGTTGCAGCATAACCTCCCTGCTCTTAAATTCAATCCCTCTAGTAATGAAGGTCAACATTCCATTTACCTTCTTGATAGCCTGCTGTACCTGCTAGCCAACCTTTTGTGATTCATGCACAAGCACTCCCAAGTCCTTCTGCACGGCAGCATGCTGCAATATTTTACCATTTAAATAATCATCTGATCTTCCATTTTTCCTTCCAAAGTGAATGACCTCGCATTTACCAAAATTGTACTCCATCTGTCAGGCCCTTGCCCACTCACTTAACCTATCTGTTTCTCTCTGTAGACTCTCCACATCCTCTGCACAACGTGGTTTTCCACTCAATTTAGTGTCATCAGCAAACTGTGATGCAGTTTTGTAAGGCCGTATCTGGAGTATTGCATACAATTCTGGTCACTCCATTATAGAAAAGATGTCGAGGCTTTGGAGAGGGTGCAGTCGAGGATTACAGGATGTTGCCTCGATTAGAGGCCATGTACTGTAAGGAGAGGTTGGACAAACTTGGGTTGTTTTCTGTGGAGCGGTGGAGGCTGAGGGGAGATTGGATAGATTACGAGAAGCATAGACAGAGTAGACAGGAAGTATCCTTTTCCAAATTGAAATGTATTTAATGCCAGAGGGGGTAATTTCAAAGGAGATATGGGGGGGGGGGTGGGCAAGCTTTTTTACATAGTGAGTGGCATACATTAAGAAATTTTCAGAGATGTTTAGATAGGCACTTAAATATGAGGAAAATTGAAGGCTATGGACATTGTGTTGGCAGGAGGGAGTAGTTTAGTTGGCTATTTATTTGGTTTGGCTCACACTGAGGGCTGGAGGGCCTGTTCCTGTGCTGTACTGTTCTATGTTCTAACTTAGCATCAGATATTCCTAATTTATAGAAACACAGTAAGAAACAAAAATGATCAGTTTATGATGATTAATGAAATCTCATTCTGCACCTGAAATGATCAATGTAAAGATTGAAGATTTTTTATGGTCATCCCTCAGTGTACAATTGTAAAGGTGAACGAAATGATTCTTACTGCGGATCCAATGCAGCATGAAAAAGACACTTGATTCAAATTACTTAACATCAAATTCCTCAATCAGAGGCACTTCACCTGTGTTTGTCCTGACCCTCATGATGGCATCAAACCCTATTGACTTCTGTACGTCCTTTCTTAGATCGTTCAAGAAGTGTTCGCCATCAAGCTGTATCTGTGCAAAAAAAAGATGAGGAGCTTGAGAAGTACTGATTCTACCAGCAGATGGTACTGTGTAATAGTGATATAAAGCAGCAAAAACTAAACCAAGCAGATTCTTCATTCTGTATTGTATTTCTTTTCAATAAATAATCTATTGCTTCTGAAAAAACCTTAAATTAATTCAATCTTATAGATAATTGGAAATTCATGTAACTAATGACATCTTGGTGCATACTTCGTTACACAGATTTTGCTCAGTCACATTTGCTCAATTTGATGAACCCGATACTGAGGGGCAGATGTAAAGAGCGCTTTTGTGGTGTAAGTCCATAGCTTCCTGAAAGTGGTCATGCAAATCGAGAGGGTGGTTAAAAAAGGCATATGGCACACTTGCCTTTATTAGTTGAGGCATTGAGTTCAAAAGTCAGGAAGTTATGTTGCAGCTTTATAAATGATAAATTCTGGTAGGTCACAAAAAGAGTTTTGCTACAAGGAGACGTTGTTTCTCTGGATCAGAGCAGGCTGAAGGGAGATCTGATAAAATAACGAGAGGCATAGAGAGACAGTCAGTAACTATTTCCCAGAGTCAAGGTGTCTAGTACTAGAGGGCTCGTGTTTAGGTGAGGGGGGAGGTGCAGGGCAGGGTTTTAAGTGTTTTTTTCACACAAAGAATGGTAGGTGCCTAGAATGGGTTGCCAAGAGTAGGCTAAGAATAGAAGGATGTGGACCAAGTGCAGGCAAAAGGGATCAGGACAACACTCACAACACGCTGCAGGAACTCAGCAGGTCGGGCAGCATCCATGGAAACGAACAGACAACATTTCGGGCTGGAACCCTTCGTCAGGACTGAAGAGGGAAGGAGCAGAGGCCCTATAAAGAAGGTGGGGGGAGCGTGGGAAGGTCGGTTCCAGGTGAAAAACCAGTAAGGGGAAAGATCAAGGGATGGGG
Source organism: Mobula hypostoma (assembly GCF_963921235.1). NCBI lineage: Eukaryota > Metazoa > Chordata > Chondrichthyes > Myliobatiformes > Myliobatidae > Mobula > Mobula hypostoma. Next base: position 106,945,905 of record NC_086099.1, on the reverse strand, counting down.
GAGGGGAGGCAGGGAGCTGATAGGCAGGAAAGGTGAAGAAGGAATAGGGGAAAACACAATGGGTAGTAGAACGAGGTGGAACCATGAGGGAGGTGGTAGGCAGCTGGGGGAGGGGGCAGAGTGAAACAGGGATGGGGGAAGTGGGGGAGGGAATTACTGGAAGTTGGAGAATTCAATGTTCATACCAAGGGGCTGGAGACTACCCAGACGGTATATAAGGTTTTGCTCCTCCAACCTGAGTTTAGTCTTATCATGGCAGTAGAGGAGGCCATGTATGGACATATCTGAAGGGGAATGTGAAGTAGAGTTGAAGTGGGTAGCAACCGGGAGATCCTGTCTGTTGTGGTGGACGGAGCGGAGGTGCTCGGAGCGAAGGGATTAGGAGTCATTACTTTAATTAGCTTGGCACAACACTGTGAGCCAAAGGACCTTTTCCTGTGCTTTACTGTTCTATGATCTAATGCAGACCCTAAAAATATGGGTCAATTAAAAAAATCCCCCAGGGGCAAACCAGATTATATTCATGAACAAACTGTGATCCAGATTATAGAAATAAAGATAATTGTTTACTTTATGCTTGTGAACTGTGACTAAATTCCCAAAAACTAAATCCAAATTTGCAAATAATTATTAATGCTGCATGATTTATTATTTTACATATGGTGGAAATATTTTTTCTTCAAACATCAAAGTAAGGAAATTATTAGCTGTAATTTAAGACATGACATATTGGTACAGATAACCAATTGCACAGAAACTGCTTGCCTAGTACAAAAACTCAGAAGAAATGGAATTTATTCCTAAATCAATAGATTTGGGAAGTGATTGAAGATGGAATTGAAATAATCCCCATTTCACATTATTTCTGTTTTATGAATGTAAATTAACCTTTCTTAATTTTTGGCGAGACTTCTTAAAAACAAGAGAAATTTCAGGTACTCCAAAATATAGCAAGTAATTCAGGCTATTCAGCCCTGAATTCTTTCATCTGGTGAGGACTGGAGTGATTGAGCAGTTAAAGTGACAATGCTCTATTTCACACTTCATTCTAAACGCCGGCTGCTCACTTTGGCAGTGCGTGAGAAGTCTGTTGGAATCAAGCAGCATTCCTGAGCATAATTACAGTCCCGTTGAAGTTGTATAAGACATTTGTGAGGCCTAATTTGGAGCACTGTGTGCAGCTTTGGTCACCTACTTAAAGTAAAGATGTAAATAAGTTTGAAAGAGTGCAGAGAAAATTTACAAGGATGTTGCTGGGACTGGAAGGCCTGAGTTATAAGAAAAGATTGAATAGGTTACAGATTGAGAGGAGAACATAGAAGATTGAGAGGAGATATGGTAAAGGTATACAAAATTATGAAGGGTAAATATAAGCAGGCTTTCTCCACTGGTTGGGTGGGATTTCAACTAAAGGTCATGCAAGGCGGAAAGTGAAAAGTTTGAGGGGAACATGAGAGTAAACCTTTTCGTTCAGAGGGCTAACATGTGGAACAAACTGCCAGAGAAAGTGGTGCATGCGAGCTTGATTTCAATGTTTAAGGAAGCTGGAATAGGTACATGGATGGTAGGGGTATGGAGGGCTATGGTCCTGGTGCAGGGTGAAGGGTGTAAGCAGTTTAAATGGCTTGGCCCACACTAGATGGGCTGAAGGGATTGTTTCTGCACTGTACTTTTCTATGACTCACTGAACTGTGATTGCATTCTGGCTATGATCTTCTGGAGGGAGGAACTTCAACTTCCCTATTGGATCAGTCACCTCAATATGCTATAAGTAATACCCATATGTACTACATTACAAATAGGTGATAGGAAATTTCTCTGTATTTCTCATCCAGTGTTGGAATTCATTGTATTAGTGCAGTTACCAGACTTCAAATGGTGATGAAAATTGAAGGCCACAACTCTTTAACAACAAGTATATTTTTCGTGTATTTTCATATGATTGGGAAAGTGACCATTTGGCTCATAACATTTATTCCGGCTTTCAGAGCAATCCCATTCCCCCGACTCTACACATGCCCAGTAATACCCCCGATTCTTATAACACCCACCCACTCTAGGAGCAACACAGTCACCAATTAATCTAATGATCAACACACCATTGGAATGCAGAGCATCGTGCAAATGGTGGAAACTGCAATAAGGCTGGGATTAGGGTCAAGAAAAGTGGTACAAACTGCACACAGACAGCACCCACAGTCAGGATCGTACTTGGGTCTCTGGTAATGAGAGTCACTGTGATGCCCATTTTACGGTATGGATTAAAAAAAATAGCTTGTACAAATTTTACTTCAAAATGACTAATTGTAGTGGATCTTTCACTAATATCTGTTCAGATGGTCCAGCAATTAAGATTCAAAGTAGGTTTATTATCAACGCATACAGAATACAACTCTGAGATCTGTCCTCCCAAAAAAAAACAGAATCCATGAACACATGTAGCATGAACCTCAGTCCCCTAAAACCAGTCTACAGCCTTGCCGATCAACGTAGATTCCAAGGCTCCCGCATTTTCTTTTGACAACAGCTAGCGAGAAGTCCGGTCAAACACTGGTGGATGAAGCCAAACATCTGCCCGCCCTCAACTCCCATCCTTGTAGACTTCACCTTTGCTCAACACTTCAATTGGAAAGAAGCAATGGAGTCGATCATGAGCTTGCACCCCATCCCCAAGTTTCCAGGCCTCTATCAAACTTCACTGAATTTCCTGAGACAGCAAAGGGCCAGATCACTCAATCAGCCCCAAAACAAACCATGAAAATGTAACTCACTGGTTCCAATCACAGACAGCATAGTAGTAAGAATCATATTTGAAAGAAGAAAAGAAGCAGCTTTGCAAACTGTCGCTGTTGGTCGCATTGTTTACTGGCACCAGCTTGACAGGATTAAACCCATAATAGATAGGGTTGAGGGTTTGGAGTCTTGACTGTAGGCTGAAATGTAGCCTTCTGCTCCACATTAGTCCGCCAGAGAGTCCAATGTAGCAGTGCAGATATCTGCAGGCTTCTCAGCTCCGAATGGAATCTGCTGGGCTAAGTCTTGATTGGGAACACTTTTTAAACACTCATTTACTCTCTCTTCCTGTGTTTCCCAGCTCCAGTGACTGAGATAAAGATGTTCGAAATTGAGTCCTGCTCAAGGCATTTTCTTACTGTTACATTATAAGTTTATTAACAACAGGTGGATTGCGGAGGATGAAGGAAGGCGTGCAGACGGAGCATCAGGTAGGGGAGGGGGAGAGGTGGAGTTGGGAGTTAGAAGTAGGTGGATGACTGATGGGGGCAGTCAATGAGAAACAAAAGGCAGAAGTTGCAGTGAGGGGAGGGGAGGTGGAAGTCGGAACCAGCTGATGGAAGACGACAAATGACAAAGTGGCTACCAGGGCAGGAATCTGATAAGGAAAATGATAATGGGAAGCATGGGGTGGGGGTATGGTTAAAGAGCAGATAAAACCAGATAGTGAAGGGGAGATCCAGTGTAAAATCTATGTGTAATAGGTGGAAACCACAGGGGGGAGAGGGGTAAATACGGGTGTTGGATCTAAAGGCGAGATATGTGAAAGGGGACAAAGGGACAAAAATGGAAGGACCAGAAAAGGGGACAGGGTGGGGGTGTTTGGAAGACACAGAAGGCAGCAGCTACCTAAAGTTGACTGTGAGAAGGCTAGTGATGGACTGGTTGGTGTAGAAATAAGAAAAAGAAATTTGATGCACCTGGGAGCTGGGGATTGCTACTGTGGGCAATGCACAGATGGCATACAAATCAGACACCGACTGTGCCTTTGGTTTCGCTTAGAAAGATGGTGGATTTGACTAGCCAGAAATGGTGGGAGGCTGCATGGTTGGTAGCTGAGGTGAAATGGCATTGGGATACAGAATCTTAATAGTTTGGCTTTACATAAAATCAAGACCACCTATTTTAAGGGTTACATGTCACCCTGGAGAGTTAACCTCACTGACTCCAAACTCGCTATACAAGTTAAGGATTGAATTTGGAACAAGAAAGGATGCACTAAGGCAATAGGAAATTAGAATGGACAAATAGGTCAAAATATTGTTAAAATGACAACTGAACTTTACCTGGAAATTGTTGTATTTGTACAAACTACCACCAGTAGCCAGTGGCACGACCCCCATAGTTGAGACATCCACAAATTGATTTGGGAACAGAAACACATCTACACAGCAGCTATTGGCCACACAGTCCTTTGCCAAAGTTTCATAAAAATTTGACTGTGATTGAAAAAGTACCTGCAGAAAGAGAAAAACAATTATCTCGCAACTGCCACATTATTGTGTTAGTTGGGCATCCCTGACTGATATCAATAAAGCAAAAGTTACAGAAGAATTGTCGAGCTATACGTGTCAGAAAAAGGAAAAGATAAACAACCTTACTCGTGATATAAAGGAATTTGATGCAAATACCTTCCTGAAAATAAGAGCTATTACAATTGGGCAGAAATCTGTGTCAGTGAATAGGACACTAATTTAAAATACATTTAACCACATTGGACTCAAATTTAACAGCCACAGCATAACACAGTGCTGTACACGCGTTAAAAATGTGAGCTGAAACAAAAAATATTTCAAAATTATTTTTCAAGTGAACTTGGTAAGGATGCATTTTTATTCCTAGATTCTAGATTTGTCAATTTCATAAGGGCAAATTTCCGTTACCCGAATACAGGGGTCACCTGTATTAAGATGCATCTTGCAGCCACAGTACCTTTTCCTTATCTGTATTCACCAGCTTCCTGTCATCCCGGTTTCTCAGTTTTCCTGGAGCTTCAGCTGTGGGCAGCGATGACTGGAATATAAATAATTTCCCAGAACATTCTGCGGCCTGTTGTAAATACAAAGGGGGAAGAAGAGTTAATTTATTCACAGTTTGCTCTATTCCTAATGCATTCTTGTGGTTGATTTACAAGTTATAATCCCATTTATTTAATGGTCAGCACTTCTGAGTAGCTATGCTGTAACAAAATAGGAACTGCTCACATTAAGCTCGAGTTGGTATGCCTATCTGGATTAGTATCATTGGTCCCAGGACAACTTAAAAGGCTGGAAAGAAAATGCGCTAATTTGTCAGTCCATTTTGTTAAAGTTCCTTGTTAGAAATTCTCAGACATGCACACTAGGTCAGGTCAGGCTGCAATTGTTCCCATGGTTGAACAGTCAATCATCAAAGCAAAACAGGAATAGACTGTTTCATCTCTCATACTTATTTTGCCACTCAGTGAGTGAACTGCCAACTAGTTCCATATTCTAGCCGTATTCCTTATATCCTAGTCATATTTCCCATATTCCTTATAACTTGGCTAACAAGAATTTAGAATTTATAATAACAATTACCTGGCATTGCCAGAACAGAATTGAAGGTTTCTTTCACTCTACTTTTTAGACTGACTCCCCAGACAGAAGTATACTGGAGAAATTCAATCGCAGGGCATATCAGTGGTTGGGGATTACTTGAGTTTTTGGCATATAGAAACAGAAAAAGAAAACCTACAGCACAATACAGGTCCTTCAGCCCACAAAGCTGTGCGAACTTGTCCTTACCTGAGAAGTTACCTAGGGTTACCCATAGCCCTCTATTTTTCTGAGATCCATATACCTGTCCAGGAGTCTCTTAAAAGACCCTACCATATCCGCCTCCACCACCGTCACTGGCAGCCTATTCCACGCACTCACCTCTCTCTGCATAAAAACTTACCCCTGACATCTCCTCTGTACCTACTTCCAAGCACCTTAAAACTGTGCCCTCTTGTGCTAGCCATTTCAGCCCTGAGTAAAAGCCTCTGAATATCCACATGATCAGTGTCTCTCATTACCTTATATACCTCTATCAGGTCACCTCTCATCCTCTGTCGCTCCAAGGAAGAAAGGCCGAGTTCGCTCAACCTATTCTCATAAGGCATGCTCCCCAATCCAGGCAACATCCTTGTAAAACTCCTCTGCACCTTTCTATGGTTTCCACATCCTTCCTGTAGTGAGGCGACCAGAATTGAGCACAGTACTCCAAGTGGGGTCTGACCAGGGTCCTATATAGCTGCAACATTACCTCTTGGCTCCTAAACTCAATCCCACGATTGATGAAGGCTAATGCAACATATGCTTTCTTAACCACAGAGTCAACCTGCGTAGCAGCTTTGAGTGTCCTATGAACTTGGACCCCAAGATCCCTCTGATCCTCAACACTGCCAAGTCATACCATTAATGCTATATTCTGCCAAAATGAACCACCTCACACTTATCTGTGTTGAACTCCATCTGCCACTTCTCAGCCCAGTTTTGCATCCTATCGATGTCCCACTGTAACCTCTGAGAGCCCTCCACACTATCCACAACACCCCCAACCTTTGTGTCATCAGCAGATTTACTAACCCATCCCTCCACTTCCTCATCCAGGTCATTTATAAAAATCACGAAGAGTAGGGGCCCCAGAACAGATCCCTGAGGCACACCACTGGTCACCAAACTCCATACAAAATATGACCCGTCTACAACCACTCTTCGCCTTCTGTGGGCAAGCCAGTTCTGGATCCACAAAGCAATTTCCCCTTGGATCCCATGCCTCCTTACTTTCTCAATAAGCCTTGCATGGGGTACTTTGTCAAATGCCTTGCTGAAATCCATATACACTACATCTACTGCTCTACCATCATCAATGTGTTTAGTCACATCCTCAAAAATATGATCAGTTAAGGGATAGTGGAGGGTGAGGGGCTGTCAGCGTTGAATTTTGGAGGGAGTGTCAGCTTGAGAAGGTGACAGATGGGTGATGGAGGAGTTATGATCTTTGGAAGGTGTTGAGATTACCACAATGGAGGACAGACAATGTGGGGGAGATGATCACACAACCCTACACTGAGTACTAGATGCCAAGGGCCACACCAGTAAGTGCAGGTGATGTGATGCAAAGAACCAAAATACTGGGAGCTTGGCACCAATGACCACACTATTTTCAATAGTTTCACCTATAGTTCAGGAAGTAAACAGATAACATGCATTAACTGCTCAATATCAGAATGCAAAACCTGAACTGTTTGACTGAGCATAGTTTGCATAAAATTTCAAAAACATATAGTGAGTGATTTCTAAGCAAACACCAAAGGCTTCTTTTGGAACTTGATCAGATTATTCCGATCAAGGACTGGAATCAATTGGCACGCACCATTCATTGAAACCATTCCTTGATTATATTATCAGCTTAAAACCTAGACATGCACTTGAGTCAACACCTTTGTTTTGGTTTGAGTACAGGAAGGAAATAGAGAGCTTAGTACCATGGTATTATGACAACAATCTTTCCCTCAATATGAGCAAAACACAAGAGCTGGTCATCGACTTCAGGAAGGGGACAGTGCACATGCTCATGTCTACATCAATGTGTTGAGGTTGAGAAAGTTGACAGCTTTAGGTTCCTGGGAGTGAACATCACTATTAGACTGCCCTGGTCCAATAACATAGATGCCATGGCTAAGAAAGCCCACCAGTGCCTCAAGTTCCTCAGAAGGATAAGGAAATTTGCCATGTCCCCATCAACCCACAGCAATTTTTTTTAATTGCTACACCATAGAAAGCATTCTATTAGGATACAGGAGGGTTTGGTATGCTAAATAATCTGCATGTGACCGCAAGAAAATGCAGAGAATTGTGCACACAGCTCAACCTGTCATGGACACCAACCTTTGCTCATTCAATCCTTGCTGCCCCAGCATAATCAAAGACCCCCAAAACCCAGACATTCCCTCTTCTTCCCTCTTTCTTGTCAGAAGATACAAAAGTCTGAAACCACAAACTACCAGGCTCCTTCCCATTTGTTGTAAGTCCGTTAAATGGCTCCTGAGGATGACAAGTTGGAATGTTGACCTCGTTACTACCTCGTTAGGATCTTGCATTTCATTGTTCACCTGCACTACATTTCTCTGCAGCTGTACACTATATTTTACCTCAGTGCACTGTAATGGCTTGATCTCCATGAATGTGAAATTCCAATTCTCCTCATAGAGCAACTGATTTTAATAAAATCATCTGTTAGTTACCGCGTTTTGACTCATTAACATGACAGACTGCAGTTCAAAATTGTCTCCAGTAACTTATGCCATATCCATAAACTGTCAACTATTGACCATGTCCAGACTTTCAAATTCCAAGATAGGGTTAATTCTAATCTTGAAAGAAAATAGTTGTGCTCTATCACTGTAAAGTTCAGCTATACATCTGAAGCCGAAGTATAGAAACATGTTGGCCGCAGTCATTTGACAAAATAATGTGTGACAAACGACAAAGTCTATCTTTGGGAACAAAGCAGCATTTGGATCCATCCTTTCACTTAAAGGCACTTTAACTTACAATTGGCTTCAGAAAGTATACTACCTACATTAATAAAGCAATTGTAAATGGTTCTTTCAAAAAACATTACAATCAGAGAGTTCTGTTACAATAACTGCCCCCCGCCCCCCCCCCAGCATTTAATTCTGAGAAGTGAGATTAAGGACTGACATTTCAGCTTTATACGTAGAAATGGCTGATCAAGTCCAATAAGTACCATGCATCAATCTAAAAATAAACAAATTCTCCACAATGTTCAGAGATAAGCGGAGAATTTTGGGTTTATAAAGCCAGCAATTGAATGTGTTCATAACTAGCAATCACATTTTGTTATCAAGATCTCATTTTTGGCTGATTTTAGTTTAATGAATTAATCAGGATGTTCAGTGATATAGTTGGTGTAACAACTAGAAGTGGGAATAAAAAGGTTTTTTTTTCATTCATGGGGCAGAGATACAGAACTATCTGGAAGACAGAGGTAGGAAATCTGATGGCATCAAGGAAATACTCAGATCAGTGAAGAGTTGTTATCAGAGGGCTGCAGGCCTGGTGCTTTGGTGCTTTGGCTGGACAGCTTCCTTTTGACAAGTATGGACAGTTATTCAGTGTTCCTATAATACAATCAATCAGCACTTGTAAAGCTGCTAAAATAGAAGAACGAACTATTAGAAAATTATTTTAGTCAAAAATGGAATTGCTTACTGCTAAAAAGATACAAAATATAGATTTAAATTGTGTTCAATTTGTAGATAACTCAACCTCAATATTTTAAATTACATTCAATTTTTTCCTCATGGATGCATTTACATTGATATAACATAACCAATAAATAGAATATAATTTTAATATTTTACTAGATTAATTAGCATAATTACTTTGGATGTCAAAACTTGACCAGTTGTGATTGGACTCTGGGGAACAAAATGAGGTAAATAATCCTGTGACAGCCATTCTGAGTCTTACCCATTTTACAATGATTAATCTAGCCTTGTTAATCACAGGAATCTTTACATATTGGTCATTGTTATTGTAACTTGCCTCACACCAAGATACAAGGGTCACTTAACCCTGCAAATGGATACCTAGCCAAGACACCTATTGGTTGCATGAGCTAACTTGACTGCAGCATCGGTTTTATCCTTTGCTTCTATACTCAAGACCATCTTCCCCCAAGTTAACACTTTAGGATCACTCTAGCTAATTCTTAGGATCTTGGCCGCCACCTCCATAGTGGTTCCAGGAAGTGGTAGCAACAAAATGAGCATGATAGAAGTCAAAGTTGCACTTGGGTTTCATATCCCACCTATTTGCCATGTGCAAGGGATAGTTAAACAGGTGTGACCAACAGCTCCCCATATAAAACTTTTGTTTTGGAATTTCTTTTGAATGGTTCAGAACGTAAGAAGCATTCAAAAATATTAATCTTCTTAACAGCTCTGGCAGCCAACCTGGCCAACTAAGTTTTTGTTTTGGATCCTATGAGAAATGCTACAACCGCTATCACTATATGATGCACAAAGTGTATTACAATTGAAGAAGATGCTGGCACTTGCAACTCATTAGCATTGGGAGATCTGCAGTCATCAGGTGCATACTTTTTTTGTTTATAGGTCAGTGGTGAATAAGCTGCCCTTCATTGATTACAAATCTGGAAAAGCATAGCAAAACCTTGAGTTTGTTTTTTTATTTCATTATTCAAACATACCAAGCACAAGTTAAGGAATAAAAAAAATCAAACCTTCATTGCTTCCAGTCCAGCCTGGATTACTGGGGCAAAGACTGTTTCACTTTCGCTAGTTTCAGCAAACATTTCAGGGATCTGGTCCAATAAACTATGAGAAAAAAAATCAAAATTAATGTTTAAGGGTTTGACTGATACTGAACACTACCCCTTACTCAGTACATTGGCCTCTGATAATAACCCAGCTCGCAGTCAGCACATAGCTGTTGTATTAAAATCCCTGTCAGAATATCTATGCTATACATCAGGATGATCTGCATTTACTGAAGATCTACAGTCAATATTATAACCCCTTCAAGACTAATCAATAAGCACTAAGACCTTAGCCTCAACACCTTGTGTGCAACTGGATCTTCGATTTCCTCACTCGCAGACCCCAGTCAGTTTGATTAGCACCAAGATCTCTTCCACAACCACCATCAGCACAGCTTTATGACTGTGAGGCTATGCACAGCTCCAGTTCTGTATTTAAGTTTGCTGACACCACCAATGTTGCTGGCCAAATCAAAAGTGGTGACAAATCAGCATATTGGAGGGAGTCTGAAAATCTGGCCGAGTGATGCCACAACCAGCAACTCTCACTCAATGTCAGCGAGACCAAGGAGCTGATTTTTCACTACAGGAGGAAGAACCTGGAGGTTCAAGAGCCAGTTCATCAGGGAAACAGAGATGGAGAGTGTCAGCAACTTTAAATTCCTCGGCATTGTCATTTCAGATGATCAGTCCTTGGATCAACACATAGGTAGCATTACAAAGATAGCACTGCAGTGCCTCTACTTCCTTAGAAGTTTGCGAAGATTCGGCATATCATGTAAAACTTGACAAACTTCTATAGATGCACAGTGGAGAGTATACTGACTGGTTGGTTCATGGCCTGGTATGGAAACACCAATGCTTTGAATGGAAAAGCCTACAAGAATTAGTGGATACAGCCACAGGTAAAGCCCTCCCTACCATTGAGTATACCTACAAGGAGTGCTGCCACAGGATGGCAGCATCCACCATCGAGGTCAGTGGTCCCCAACCTCTGGGCCGCAAAGCATGCCAGAAGCCCATCTTCATTAGAGGGACTGAGGTGGAGAGGGTCAATAATTTTAAATTCTTCGGCATTAAGGATCGACGTTTCTCTCTCTGAAAAGTGTCGGAGGATCTGTCCTGGGACCAGCACGTAATTGTCATTACAAAGAAAGCACGGCAGTGCCTATACTTTATTAGAATTTTGTGTAGATTCAACATGTCACCTCGATCCTGACAGCCCTATCTCTTTTCAGCTTGTCTGGGCTGGCGTTTAAATTGACCAAACAATGGAACAGCTAAAGGCTCCAGCGCCCTGGAAAGAGGAGTGAACATCGTGTAGAGCAAGCAAAATCGGCAATTGCCTCTGATCTGGGGCAGCAGTTAATTAATTAGCTTGTTTATTTCAGCTTTTTTCTTAAAGATGTGCTGGGTGCGTTCCGGCTACCGCTGCACCCCTGCGTGCTGTGCGGCCCGGAGGTTGGGGACCACTGATCTAGGGCACTCACCATTTAGGCTATGCTCTCTTCTTGCCGCTGCCATCAGGAAAGTGGTATAGGATCCTTAGGTCCCACACCACTGGGTTCAGGAACAGTTATTACTCCCTAATCATCAGGTTCTTGAACCAGAGTGGATAACTTCACTCACCCCAATACTGAACTGATTGCACAAACTACGGACTCACCTTTAAGGATTCTACAACTCAGGTTCTCAGCTATTATAATTTATTTATTTAGTTGTTATTATTATTTTGGGGTTTTTTTTGCATCTGCACAATTTGTCCAAATGTGTGCAGTTTTGTATTGATTCTATCCATTTGATTTCTTTGTATTTACTGTGAATGCCCATTTGGAGTATTGTGTACAGTTCTGGTCACCTAACTATAGGAAGGATATCAGCAAGATTGACAGAGTGCAGAGAAGATTTACTAGGATGTTGCTGGGTCTTCAGGAGTTGAGTTACAGGGAAAGATTGAACAGGTTAGGACTTTACTTCTTGGAGTGTAGAAGAACCCCCAGCAGAATTAAAGCAAGAGACGTGGATCTGAAGTGAGATCTACATAAAGAGAATCTCACTGCCATTCAACACACATCAAAGTTGCTGGTGAACGCAGCAGGCCAGGCAGCATCTCTAGGAAGAGGTGCAGTCGACGTTTCAGGCCGAGACCCTTCGTCAGGACTAACTGAAGGAAGAGTGAGTAAAGGATTTGAAAGTTGGAGGCGGAGGGGGAGAACTGCCATTCGCACACTTCTTATGCCAAAAGGTGCATTTTTATGCAAATAATCACAGATGTCCATTTAAAATGACTTATGTAGAAGATCAGAGAAACGGTATTCACAGAGCTAGTATGTACCAGCTCCCAACAAAAGATAAAGTGTTTTTGTCCTTTGGTTGCTATGGATGCATAACATACTTACAGGCAACAAGCTATTAGCAGAACATTTTTAAAAAAATCTTGAATTTGGCCAGGTGACAAGACCCAATTTAACATAAAACAACCACCAGTTTTTTTTAAAATCTACTTAAATGCTCCAGAAAAGTTGAAAAGTTAAAAGTAAGCTAACTGTCTAAAAATGTAGATGAATGAACACAATAATACAACTTGCCATGCACTGATACACTGAGATTCGCTCATCATAATATTTCAATTTTTGAAAATGCACTATTCTTGGTGCAAAGGTAGTTCATTCAGCCTCTAACTGCAATGGGAGATCAGCAAAAACCCAAAAGAGCAACAAAACAACAGTTTTCTGCAACATTCCCCAGTCTCCTGCAAAATTTCAGGATCAGAACACTTAAGTCACAACAATCATGCCAGACATACTGACTTCTGTTTTCCTTACAAGGAGTAAGTGTAGTAATTTCCATCAGCCAAGGAAAAAGAAAGACTTAAAGGAGGGAGAAGTGATCTTCACTATTCCTTTACTATAACCAACAACCGTCTCTGCCCTTCTGGTTGAAGTTTATGAAAATGCAATCACATACTCTGTTTTGGTCATATCCAAATCAGGACATAACTTAAAAGTATTTTTCTCACTGATATTTAGTTACAAGTAATAACATAACAAGTTAGACATTTGAATAAACAATAACATTTGGTAGATATAATGATTAATGCTTTTTCTCTTACTTGTTTATGACATTTCGCGATTCTTGGACATTGACAAGGAAGCCATCCAGAAGAGGAACAAACATCTCTCCAACATCTGACACTACTAACATCTGTGGCTGTGCAAGACTGCTTTTAAGATTGTAGAAGTGTAGAACCTTGTTGTAAGTGACAAAGCCGACCCTAATGGCAGAAGTCTCTGCCTGATCTACCCTGTAAAGCAATTTGAATATGAAAGAAATTATTGCTAATAGCTTTTAAATAAAATACACTACCAGTTTTTGAAACAAAATTGCAAATGTATCAGTTATGTACTGCTGCCCAACTAACACACCAGTGAAAAAAGTGATGTCAATACTAACCCGAATTTTGCAACACCTTTAATGAGATATCACTGTTAGTGATACTGGTGGATTTCTGATTTTCTATTGAGACTAAGATGGAATGCCAATTTGACCCAAAATTTGTGTTAAAGTTTGAAATCAATAGTTGTATATTCTGTTGAGAACTTGCCACTTCTCTGAATTAGTTGTAGTTACAAGCCACAACTTGCATTTGTTTTACAGCTGCAGAAATTTAGCAAAACAAATAAATCAGGGAAGACCAAGAAAGGTGGGACACATTTGAAGGAAGATCTTAAAAGAACAACAGCAAGGAAAACTTCAGGGAAGGGAGTTCCAGAGTTGGAACCAGAAGCAACAGAAAATAGAACATCTAAAATAGGCAATTAAAAGAGATCTATGCAACAGAGGGTGACGTACAGAATTGTTTGGGACTGCAGAAGTTTGGTATTGCAGTAATATCAACAAATGATGACATTTTAAACAAGAGTGGGACTCAGTATCTCAGTATGGATGAACACAATGGTGGATAGATTTTTATTTTTAGAAAAATAAAATAAACTGTTTCATGCCTGTCCATTCTTCACGTACATGGTCAATTCTCTCCATACAGTTCTAGCACAGCGGCCACTCCCGGGACATGCTGGAGTTTTATATTAAATACTACAATAATTGAGGGGCTTGGAGCCCACGTACTATATTTAGGTTCTGCACATACCCTGATGCAGCCACATGAAAATGGGGTCATCAGGGTGAAGGCAGTATTGGGTACATTTTTGCCCCTATTATCTAGGGACTTCTGCATTGTGACCCATCTGACCTGCTCCATCTTGGATCCCCAGGTGAACCTGAAGCCAGCATGGAGGAGCAGGGAATGGGCCACACCTGTGCCAAGTACAGCAGTTCTGAGAGCAACTCACACCTGATAACCAAGTTCCTCCCAATTGTCAACAACTGTTGCCCTCCCCACAGTCCCAATTTCGGTTTTATCTTCCCAGTCTGTTCCAGCCAATTCTTGTTGCACACCTTGGCCCCACTGAACAGATCCCAGTGTATTCACTTAAGCAGCCCTGATGGTAAAGGAGAACTGGATCGGTCTGCCCTGTTGCTGAAGAGCATGGCCTTGATCTTCATGTGGATAACTCTGGCCCCTGATGCCAACTCAAACTAACCTCATATCTGAGCAGAAGATGCTGATATCATCCACATACAGGGAGGCTTTCACTTGGGTCCTCCACTGCCCAGCATGCTCTCATCCTTCCTGATGGTTTCAGCAGAAGGTTCTATACAGCACACAAACAAGACAGGGGAGAACGGGAAACCCTGCTTGACTCCAGACTTGATGGGGAAGCAATCTGTTTCTCGCCTGTTGACTTGGACTGCATTATAGATATCTGTGTGGAGTAGTTGGATCCAATTCCTGATTCCCTTCATAAATCCAATTTTGGGGAGTATGTCCCTCTCATACATGTGTGATATCCTGTCAAACGCTTTCTCCTGGTCCAAACTGACCAGAGAAGCATCCACCCTTCTATTCTACACATATGCAATGGTGTCCCTCAGCAAGACAAGGCTGTCAAAGATCTTCCTGCCAGGTACAGCACAGGTTTAGTCCAGATGGATCATCTGTCTCAGAACAGATTTGATCCTGTTGGCAATGGCCTTGGACAGAATCTGATAGTCTAAACTCAACAATGAAATGGGTCTCCAATGCCTGATGTCACCCTCTTCCCCTTCTGCTTTTAGATGAGGGCAATGATGCCCTTTCCCATGTATTCTGACATTCTGTCAGCTAGAAGCATGCATAGCATTGCACACTTCCATCCGGTCTGGGCCCATCCAGTCCCACAGAGCTCAGTACAACTCAGCCAGTAAGCTGTCGCTTCTGCGACTTTTATTCGAGCCAAAGGAATGGATGGAGCAAGTCAGCACCTCCAGGGTCAGTGTCTGGTCCAGACTCTTCCACTTGCTATCATCTAACACCTGTGTGATAGATGACCGGAAATTCTGGGAGGCTGTGGTGTCTGTGGTCTTCCTGTCATCCAGACCGGCATAGAAGGATCTATAGATCTTCATTACCTCCACCTGTGAAGATGCTCCTGAACCATCTCCTTCCTCCGGATCACAGAGCTCCATCATGAACCTTCTGGAAGAAGAAACAGGAGCACATCTCATCTGGTTCCACGGGATTGGAAGATGATCTTGGAGGATTCGGTAGCAAAGTGTTGGGCTTGCCGGCTGTTCACCTCTTGTAACTCCACCCGCACATCCACCCCCCTTTCACTGCAGAAGAAGAAGTTGCTGCAGCTCTGTCTGGAGTTTACACAGTTCCCTCTGTTCCTGCCTTGCTTCCTGAACCCCTTTGCAGATGAACAACTGCCTGATAGTCTCCTTGGTCACTTCCCGTCAGTGAACAGGAAAATCAACAAAGGGTTTCAAGGTTCTCCAACTGACAAACTCCCGCTCTAGTTCCTTAATGTCCCCCTGGAGTCAGCAGCTTAACGTTCAGCTTCCATGTCCCCTTGTCTGCCGTCTGGTCCTCCCGGAGATGACAGGAGGCTTGTAGAAGGCAGTGGCAGAGAAGAACACCGAAGTGATGTCAGTGAATCTGACAGGAAGAGGAAATCGATCTGGGAGCTGGCTGAGCAGTGTGATTGTGACCGGGTAGGTCGTGGCCGCTCTTCTTCAGACTGCGACCAGGTAGGTCGTGGCCGCTCTCCGTCTGACTGCAACCGGGTAGGTTGTGGCCGTTCTCCATCTGCAGTGGTGCTGAAGACATTGGGCAACTTGGCTATTTTAACCATCTCAGGACAGCCTGCTGTCGGAATTACCAGATTGTCCAGCCACCTCGATGATGTGGTTGAAGTCTCCAGCTAGAACGACCAGCTGGGATGTCAGCAGAACACCTTCTCCATGCGTATTTTCTCTTTCTGACTTTTCCCTCTCCTGTTGTGCGTTCCCTCTGCCTGGGCTGCAGCTTTCCTGCACTTGCTTCATCCTCCAACGAGGATAGGTTGCCAGAATCTGTTTGCTGCCTTGCCCTTTTCTTACCCTTCCTTTCATTTTCGTTAGCCCGTTGTCTCGAGTGGTGTCTTCTGAGACTTCTTCCTCTTCACCACCCGCCATTCTTCTTCTTATCCCTCTCCGTTCCCTCCTCCTTGGACATTTCCTCGTCTTGTGGAGGGGTCTAGGGTTTTCTGGCAGCAGGGAGAGGGGTGTTTGTGGGAGCCCAAGGTGGTCGACCTTTCCACAGTCACAGTCTCTAAACTAGTGCTGGTCCTGGCCTCTGTGCTGGTGGTGGACATGTCAGCATTTGCCTGAGCATTTCTTTCCCAGCTCCCCCTCCTGTTGCTTGTACATAAGAGCCGTCACGTTTTGGGCAGTGGTTACAGCGTTTGCTCTCCTGGCAGTCATTTGTGTGGTGGCCTTCCTGTTTGCATAGCATACAGGAAGCAGTTGAGCAGAACCTTCCGAATGAAGCGGACCCTGTTGAAACTATTTTCCTCACTGAGATCCTTCAGCACTCCTCTGTCAAGATTTCGGATGTCAAGCCCTCCAGTCGATATGCTGGCAGCTGAGCGTCGATTGCTGGAAAGGGGTACTAGATTGGTTTCCTAGTCAGTATGAAGATCCACTCCTATATCAGCAGGTTAAGATCTTATCACCCTCTTGACCTCAGTGGGTCTAGTCCAATAATACATTTGATCTTCGCCAAAAGGCTGAGAAGCTTTGGTGAATAAAACTGGGACATAATGGTGTCACGCTAAGCATAAGGTTTGGTTTATGAAAGGAAAGTAGTAAGGGTTGTCTCTGATAGCATTAAATATTTATATCTGGGAGCACGATTTCAATGTCATTAGATTAATCACGGAGAAGGTGGTGGTGATTTTATAAAATTCAAAGTAGAAATCCAGTGTTGTGTGGCACAGATGAGTTGATATTTCTCAAATAAAATGTTGAATTCAGGACTTAGCTCTCCTCGCAAGTAGTTATAGAAGATTAAGGGAATCATCTTTAAGATCAAAGCTAATAATGTCAATTTCTTAATCCATAAAATAGATAATCTGGTAGTTTTAACATCTTTCTGTAAATGAGTTTGCTGTATGCAAATTAGCTGCCATTTCTCCCCATTTGAATACTGAATACATTTCAAAAATACTTTACTGTCTGAAAAAGTTCATGATTCTAGAACATGAATTTTTTTTATTATTTAAAACCTCTCAATTGGAAAGTTACAAGTAGTTTCTTAGAAATCTTAGATAGCTGCTTGAAGGCCAACAGAATTGAATTTAATTCCATGCTTGCTCATTCTTTCTGTGGATATATAAAATAAACCTGATAATAGTTTACTTTATCTGCTGGCACCTGGATTTATGAGGTGTAAGGCAAATTACTAGGCTGTCTTCTTACTAAATTGTGGGTGATGCTTTATGATACAAGTAAATACATTTTACTAATGCTCCTGCAGTTTACTGCATTACACTTCCGTATTTGCCTTTACTTAAGCCCAATGGTATGCATATTCTGTTAGAATCTGATTCGTGGCTGTGCTTCGTACCTTAAATTACACACCAAATAAGATTTGTGCACGTTTCAATATGTTTTCAATTCATTTGTGCAAACATGTAAATTAGATCAGATACTTACTTCTGCAGTTGACTCTAGCATGTGTCCCATTTCCCCATCTGTTTCTACACTTGCCAAGTGTGTGTTTCTGACTACCCAACAGAAATTTATCAGAAGGTCACAACAATGATGTCCATTATTCCATAGTGAAAAGTTCCATTGTAAACCAAGTTGAGAACCATAAGGGGACCCTCCGGAATCAGATTTATATATGTGAGTCCTCCATATTGATTTACATGATCTATCTTTTTGGTAGGCAGGTAGTATTGATAAAGAGCACTAGATATATTACTACGCTCTGCATCCTTGGTCTGGACAGAGCATGGTGCTTGATCTGCACAATACACAACATGGAGTCTCTGTACACACCATCTATTAAACCTTTCTAATTATCTCTTCTCCCTGATTTCCATCCATTTTGACTTACACCTTCCCGCTATTTCCCTCAAATTCATGGCAGTCTAAGTATCTGCGAGAACAGTGCGAATGAGCAGACCTGCTCCCCAGAAGGCTGTGCACAAAAGAGACATTTCTTTAAGGGAAAACCAATGGTGTTAAAAGGGAAATTTTTAGAGGAATTTCCCAATTTTTCGATGCTTTTGGTGATCTATGATTTGGGTGAAAGGTAAAGTGTATTTTCTCTACCAAACAACAGGAATTCTGCAGATGCTGGAAATTCAAGCAACACACATCAAAGTTGCTGGTGAACGCAGCAGGCCAAGCAGCATCTATAGGAAGAGGTGCAGTCGACGTTTCAGGCCGAGACCCTTCGTCAGGACTAACTGAAGGAAGAGTGAGTAAGGGATTTGAAAGCTGGAGGGGGAGGGGGAGATGCAAAATGATAGGAGAAGACAGGAGGGGGAGGGATAGAGCCGAGAGCTGGACAGGTGATAGGCAAAAGGGGATACGAGAGGATCATGGGACAGGAGGTCCAGGAAGAAAGACAGCGGGGGGGGTGACCCAGAGGATGGGCAAGAGGTATATTCAGAGGGACAGAGGGAGAAAAAGGAGAGTGAGAGAAAGAATGTGTGCATAAAAATGAGTAACAGCTGGGGTACGAGGGGGAGGTGGGGCCTAGCGGAAGTTGGAGAAGTCAATGTTCATGCCATCAGGTTGGAGGCTACCCAGACGGAATATAAGGTGTTGTTCCTCCAACCTGAGTGTGGCTTCATCTTTACAGTAGAGGAGGCCGTGGATAGACATGTCAGAATGGGAATGGGATGTGGAATTAAAATGTGTGGCCACTGGGAGATCCTGCTTTCTCTGGCGGACAGAGCGTAGATGTTCAGCAAAGCGGTCTCCCAGTCTGCGTCGGGTCTCACCAATATATAAAAGGCCACATCGGGAGCACCGGACGCAGTATATCACCCCAGTCAACTCACAGGTGAAGTGATGCCTCACCTGGAAGGACTGTTTGGGGCCCTGAATGGTGGTGAGGGAGGAAGTGTAAGGGCATGTGTAGCACTTGTTCCGCTTACACGGATAAGTGCCAGGAGGGAGATCAGTGGGGAGGGATGGGGGGGACGAATGGACAAGGGAGTTGTGTAGGGTGCGATCCCTGCGGAATGCAGAGAGAGGGGGGGAGGGAAAGATGTGCTTAGTGGTGGGATCCCGTTGGAGGTGGCGGAAGTTACGGAGAATAATATGTTGGACCCGGAGGCTGGTGGGGTGGTAGGTGAGGACCAGGGGAACCCTATTCCTAGTGGGGTGGTGGGAGGATGGAGTGAGAGCAGATGTACGTGAAATGGGGGAGATGCGTTTAAGAGCAGAGTTGATAGTGGAGGAAGGGAAGCCCCTTTCTTTAAAAAATTTCTCTACCAAAACCCATTTTGTTCGATCCAGTTACAACACGAGGAAAGACATTATCATACTGGAGAGGTGCAGAAGCGAGATACAAGGATGCTGCCTAGACAAGAGAGTCTGAATTATCGGGTGCTTGATCTTTATTTCCTGCAGTACTGGAAAAGGAGCGCACACCTCATAGAAGTTTATAAATTTATAAGGTTATGAATAAGGTGGACAATCATATACTTTTTCCCAGGGTTGGGGAGTCCAAGACTGGAGGGTACAGATACAAGAGGAGATAAAGATTTAATAGAGACCTAAGTAGTAACTTCTTTACACAGAAGGTAATGAGTACTTGGATTGAGCTGCCAGAGGAAGTGGTTAAGCCGGGTCTAAGTGCAACATTTAAAAAGCATTTGGATAGGTACTTTGAGAGGGGGAGCTTGGAGGATTATGGGCCAAACATGAACAAATGGAATGAACAAGGAGGATGCTGTGGTCAGCATAAACCAACTGGGCCGAACGGCCTGTTTCAGTGCTGTATTACTCTACGACTCTTGGACTAAGGGATGGACAAGAAATAAAGAACTGCATCTGGGAAATAAAGAAAGATTAGAAGGTCTAAGAGGCAATACGTTAAGAAGCTTGTGGAGAGTAGAGAAACAATATTTAAAATTCTTGTAACTAGTAACTTACATTTTTTTAAAATAAAGAGAGGTCAAGACAGTTAATGGATCACAGATGCTTCAACTACGGCGAAGCATGGATCGGAGATATTATAGTACATA
This sequence comes from Mobula hypostoma, assembly GCF_963921235.1. Classification (NCBI taxonomy): domain Eukaryota; kingdom Metazoa; phylum Chordata; class Chondrichthyes; order Myliobatiformes; family Myliobatidae; genus Mobula; species Mobula hypostoma. The sequence goes on along the minus strand of NC_086099.1, from coordinate 106,925,167 downwards.
CTTCACTTTGATTTACAGTGGAAATCAGAATGCAGGTAAGAGGAGAACAAAGAATAAATGAGATTTTGAAGTAGAGAAAAGCAATCAACTCTAAAGATAACACAACCCAAGAGCCTGATGGCATTTGGTTGGTGAAGGTAAAAGGAGCAGTCTCCAGCTGAGATCATATACATAATTTAACTATTGCTTTGGAAAGCAGCAACATACCACTTTTGCTCGAGAAGAAAAAGAGTAAATGTGGTAGCCAAAGGTCCCTTAGCCCCATTCTAGAAATGTTAAAGGAACAATGAAGTGGTATTTGTTAATAGGCGCATTATGACAGAGTACTTGCAATACAAGAAATAGAGAGAACGTGTAGTGGATATGCGTGCGACTAGTGTGAACAGACTTTTACAGGGCTTTTAATAGGGTGGCTTGTAAGAGATGTGGTAAGAGGATCAATTGTACAGGAGTAGCAGTAAAAGTGCAGCAGGGTTGACAAGTTTGCACACATGGGAAGTGAAGCTTTTCACAAGTTATAGGGTGAGGTGAGTATTGTTACTCTTGGTTCTTTTGTATGTTTACAAACAATATGCTTTAAAATCCACTAGTGAAGGTGTAAAATGATTTCCAACGGTGTTTCCAAAACTGAGAAGTCAGTAGTTACCAGAAAACCTGCAGAGGCTGAGCTCCAGAAAGGTGAAGGCTAAGGGCATTTAAATCTATAAAACTGGAGAAGTATATGATAACCATTAAACCCATTGATAAGCTTGGGCGAATGACATTGATCATTTCACAGGAATCTAGGAGAGAGAGAAACGATAGATGTTTATGGAAAGGCAAATTAAAGAGATAAAAAACATGAACATCGGCATTAATTGACTTGGTTAAACAGACGTTTTCTTGCCATGATTCCCCTGTGGTCACAGTATACTACAAATTAGATATATACCACTATAATAAATATTCTCTGAACTGAACATCCACTTGAATTTCGGTTATCAGTTTGTATCTAATATGAGCTGTAAATCTCCAATACATGTTGACAAGTTTAAATATCTGAAATGATAAACACCTTTCTTATTATTGGTCATAACAAAACCAACAAATCTGCTTACCTTGGTAACTTATCTAGCAGGGTCTTAAGCTCCTCGCATATTAATTTGACACAACCGATTTTGACACTGCTGTACGAAACGTCTATCATGAATATGAAGGCTGGTGGCTTAGGAGGCTTGCTGTTCTGTAAGTAAAAATAGATATATGAACACAAAAAACATAGATCTTAGTTTAATGAGTAGGCCCCCAGATGATGGTGTAGGGTTGCCCTGGAATTCCACAAGGATTTTCTAAAACTGTGATGAAGTTAAAGGCATATTTAATCACTTTGTAAATGGAGAAGGGAATGAGAGGTAGTATTAAAAAAGACATTCATTAAATAGTAGATCTATTATTGAAGATAGAGGAGGCAAGTATTTATCTAATATAAAAGCAAATTTGATGAATTAGATTTTTAAACTGCTATGCATCGAATTGGATATTTTTTGATCTTCCAGGCTCTCCAATGATCCTGGCCCTGACTCATGTTCCAAGTGGACTGATCTTGAGGTTTCAGACCTCTGACCCCAATGCCTCAAGCTCCCAATACTCCAATGCTTTATCCCCATCTCCTCCAATATTCCTCTCCAATATCTCAGGCCATTTGACCATTCAATACCTTAAGACCCCCAACCATCCAATTCTTGTACCTCCCACCATTCGATAACTCAGCAATTCACAATTCACCACCAGTATTTCAGGACTCCTACCCTCCAATGTCACAGGTGCCATTAACCCAGAAGATCATAGGGAGGAGGCAGATCCCAAGCCTCCTAAGTGCTCCAATATCTCAGTACTTGACAAAGCCCTAATGTCCTACCCTCTGGTGTCGGAGGTGCAGCAACGGCTTCACATTCCAGGCCCCCTTATTTTCCAGTTCTCTCCCCCTCAGGACCTAAAAACAATCCTAAGCTCACTTAATGATTTCCCACTATTAGGCACCTCCAACCATGCTCCTACATATTTCCTGTCTACTCCCACAGTCTTCAGATCTCCATTGCCACACTTTTTCCATCATGAAAATTGCTGGGGCTAAGGTCTAAGGTTCTATGGAGATATGCAGCAATAGGCCCACAGCCATTTGATTTCTTTGTTCCCCAAAGTAGCACACAATTATATGTATACAAGAACTTCTAGGCAGAGATATTTTTATCTTAACTAAAGTTTGAATGAATTTAATCAACATATTGAAGTTTAGAAACTGTTCAAATTTGAGGATATTGTCATAAGAACTACAGAGTTAGCAGTTGATTTATAATATGAAAACAGCAACGTGGGCATACAATTCTTTACTGCTACACTAATTTTAGAAATAGCTTGACATAGCAATGGAAAGATTAGGCTTTCTAATTAATAAGTAGTGCATCAAGCATATGTCATTGGCAAACAAGAGAAAATCTGCAGATACTGGGAATCCAAGCAACACACGCAAAGTGCTAGAGGAACTCAGCAGGCCAGCCGAAGGTTCTTGGCCTGAAACATCGACTGTACTCTTTTCCATAGATGCTGCTTGGCCTGCTGAGTTCCACCCACACATTGTGTGGATATGTCATTGGCAGTTAGAATTGGAAAGGAGTTTAACATGACTTCTGCGGTTAAAAAAAGAATCCCACACTTTGGTTCTTTAAAATGTGGGACGTTGTCATGATGTGTTTGCCTTTACCCTTGAATAAATATTTAATTCACTCAATTAATAAAATAGTGAATTTAAATTTAGAAATTTGTTAGTCTCAGAGCAGATTTTCATTTGTCAATCATAAGATTTTACTAGCCTGTTTAAACTATCACCTGTTTTAGCAATCAATGGAAAAATTATCTTTTTGACAATGGCTATAATTTCACTTCTGTTTCTCAAGTAAACTTTATCACCTTTTCCAGGTGTAGAGCATGTACCTAATGGACAAATGCTCCTTTTACATAAGGTTGTATGTACTTTCTAATTCTTGACTAATGCTTGCCAGAAAGAACTACAATGTGCAAATCAGTGAACAGGAAGGAGGCAAGGGTGATGGAAACTGACAAAATAAAGTCTTTGTTCTTGCCAAGTAGTTGCAGGAATGGAGGCAGCCATTTTGTGAGATTGTTCCTGCAACTGCCATTTTGCGAACTGCTTGATGAACTGATTTTTGCTACGGAATAATTAGAGCAACTGAACATGGACACAATGAGCTTCTGCTGAGACCATTTTCAGATAGGAAGCTCTATATTATGTAAAATGCAGGCTTGCAGAAGGAACAGTCTGTTATCTGGTTGTCTGGGCCCAGTGTTTGGCTGACGTGGATGAACTGACTGAACCAGTTTGAGTTGGACAGAACAAGAGAATTACCTATGTAAGAATAAGAATGGAAGATTTCAGGAGTACGGGCAGAAAAAACTCTGTTAGAATCCAACAATATCAGAGTGGATGACCTGAAATTGGAAGCGTGGAGGTTACATTGGGATGAAGAAGAAAGTTTGACCAGCATAGACTTCTTTTCCCAGGTTATTACATTTTCTCTTTTTTAACTGTTCATAAAGGATCAGGAAAATCTAGTAGGTGTGCATACAAGTACCTAGTTCTGTAAATTCATGTGTTTGTTAACTGAGTTAAAAAGGTACTTGTGCTTAACTGATTCTCTTTCTGCTTAACTGATCACTATTATTGAGAAAAAATCCTTGTAACAAACCAATAAATTTATTTCAGATATTAGCAGTATGAAAAATAATTGTGTAATAGTTCTATAGCAAAGATGTTTAAGTTCTATAGCAATTGTGTGATAGTAAAGAATCATAAATTCAAGGAATAATGCAGTGCACCAACAAGCCATTTAGCCTACTGGTATCAATATGTGCTGCCTGGTACTCTATTCCAAGATTGAGCTCCAGAGGATGAGGCTTGGTGGTGAGGCGACTAAATGCTTAGCCCAACACTGATAGAGATGATTGCCAGTTTGACTGATGAATTTTATTGTGGGTCTGTGAGTCTTTGGACAGCACATCAAAGTTCAGTGAGAACATGACAAAAATGAGAGTACATAATTCACCCAGCTGACAGGGTTCCTCGACAATGCTTCACCGTTTGTACTTGTTCCTGTTGTCACAAGAGTATCCAACAGCAGGTACTCCCAAGACAACATACTTTGAGTCCCTGATAAAATGAGCATTTCTCAGGAAATTATGTTATATCACATGCCCTTGATACAGAAATTTGCCATCAGGAGAGTCAGGATGACTTGTGCCTAATCAAATATTGAAAATGACGTGGAAAAGAATGGAAAAAAATAATTTATTGTCAATTGCTTAACATTGATGAAAAGCAGTGTTACACAATAGAATTTTAATGTTTCAATTGTTTTATTTTAATCTGTCTAGTGGCTTTCATAGACCTGTGCACAAACAACCAGGGCTCTCCTTTTATAATTAACCATTCAACTTGTGTTCTCTGTTCTTTTCCCACCAACAAATAAGCTTACAGATTTATGTGATGAATTTTGTCTCCCAAATATCTGCCTATTCCACTGGGCTGAGCTTGTTCCTTTTAGGTCTATATATGAAATTTACCATTCAGTTGGAGTTTAACCCGGCCAAATATGACACGTTGCACTTTGAGAGATCAAGTGTAAAGAGGAAGTATGCAGTTAATTGGCAGGACCCATAACAGTGTTGATGTGCAGAGAGATCTTGGGGTGCAAGTGGCTACACAGGTTGACCGGATAGTAAAGGTGGCATAGGACATGTTTGCCTTTCTTAATCAAGGAAAGAGTACAAGAACACGAAGTCGTGTTGCGTCTTTGTAGAATACTAGCCAGGCCACACCTGGAGCATTACATTCAGTTCTGGTCACCTCACTAGAGGAAAAATATGGAGGCTTTAGAGAAGGTGCAGAAGAGACTTATTAGGAACCTGTCTGGTTTAGAGAGCACGTGCTATAAGGAGAGGTTGGACAAGCTTGAGTTGTTTTCTTCCGAGCATCAAAGACTGACAGGAAATCTGATAGAGGTTTATAAGATTATGAGAGGCAGCTGGGTTTTTTTTCTCCCAGAGCCGAAACGTCTAATACTAGAGGGCCTGCATCAAAAATCAGAGGGGTAAGTTCAAAGGAGATGTGCAGGGCATGTTTTCTTTCACAGAGTGGAGGGTGCCTGGAACATGCTCTCTAGTGTGGTGGTGGAGGCAATTAAGACAGAGGTGTTCGAGACAGGCACATGAATGTGCTGAATGTGCAGGAAATGAAAGACATGGACACTGTGTTGGCCGAAGTGATTAGTTGAACCAAGTATTTGATTAACAATTTAATTAGTTTGGCACAACATTATGGGCTGAAGGGCCTGTTCCTGTGCTGTACCGTTCTATGTTCTAGATGGAGGCCATTCAGCCCAGCATCTTGTGCTGGTTGAAAAAGACCTGCTCAGCCTAATCACATTTCCTAAGTAACCTGCACATCATAGGTCTTCAAGTGCACACTGAGGTTTCATTTTTAAATGAGGGTTTCTCACTCTGCCTTCCTGCAGAATGTGAATTCATGACTGCTAAGGGTATGACAACTTTTCTTCAGTTATCACTAAAGTAATTTCTAGGTAAATTACTTTAAATCAATGGCTTTTTGTTTTTGGGCTCCCCCACTTAGCAAACAAAACCGACCTACTCTCCATAGACATCTCATAATTTTACATAACTTAGTTGTCATCCCTCAGCTTCTCTGTTCCAAAAAGAGCAACACTAGCTTATCTAATTTTTCTTCATGACAAAAACCTTGCAGTCCTGGCGACAACCTTATAAATCTCTACAGCCTCTCCGCAATGATCACATCTTTTCTCTGATCTCACGTATATGTTGCAATCAAGTTGTTACCTGACTCACGTGTACAGTTCAAATTTAACTTCCTTATTCTTGTATTCTGCATCTTGGCATATAAAAGAAAGCATACCACATGCCTTGTTTTTAATCATCTTACTCAACTGCTTTGCACCTTTAAAGTTATGAATCTGTGGCCATAAACTCCCAGATCCCTCTGTTCGGCTGCACCACTCAAAAACTACATTCCTTTGCTTCACTGCTTCTCTTATAGGGGTTTAGGCACTGCATTTGTATTTTCAATATTATCACACTGTTCAAGAAAAATAGGCCCAATGTGATAATAATTAGTTGTTTTTCATATCCATTTACACTGAATGACAGTGGGTGAAGTGCCTTGGCTTCAGGGTATGACAGTCTTGATGGATCAGCTGATCTCTCCTGGTGATTACATTTTATAGGCCCTTATTAAAGAAGTGTTGAGAGGGGTTGGTGAGAGTGTGGGGTAGATGTGTGGAGGTGGGCAGGAATAGCAGTAAAACATTTTTGGAGTAAATTCTAACCTTCTGCAGTTGAGCAGAAATGGAAAGTAGGAACAGCTGGAATTTGTTCTGCCAAAATGTTTCCAGCATCATTTTCTTTGCAGCTATTCTACAGGGCATCTAATGCAAATATCAGACACTCACTTATTTTTTCCTCTGATAAAATGCTTAATTCCTGGCAAATTGTGGGATATATTCTAAATCCAGCAGTACAGTATTATCTACTTCAGGAAAAAATTAATCGTGTTTCAAACCTGGAACATTCTAAAGACATATGCTATTTCTGCATTTTTAAGAAATACTATCACTGTACTCATAAGAACAAAGGTCAGGCCAGGTCTGTACTGATTCACCATAGCTGAGTTCTGGTCAGATGATTGCAGAGTGAAGTGGCAGGAGATGGGTGGGACCATAGTCCCTTAATTCTTTTATTCACTGGTGCTTGCAAATAAATAGTGGATTCCACAAAAAAATCCTGTGCAGAAATTTTTAACTTAATGAAAAATCTAGGACAGTTAATTATGGAAGACTGAAATGATAGCGTGCTTATCGAAAAAAAGCAAAATCTGCCTTCATTGTTGAGTAAAGAACTCAATACCTCACTGGAGTACTGTCAGTTTGTAACTCAGAATAAGATGACAGAGATTTTTTGTGAACTCAGCTGTAATAAGTTCCATCTGTATTCACTTGACTTCATATCCCTTTGCACACATACCCCAAGCTAAGACGTCTCTATGAATTTATAAATGGCTCCCTTTGAAGTTGAAAAAAGTTCGACATGTCTGGGACTCATTAGCAATGAAAAGAAAATAAAAAAGACTTTGTGACCTGACAGCTACAGAAAAGGTAACTCAAATGAAGGTTATATATTTCTACATTTTGCTGGGTTGGAGGGAAATTTGGGTGTTTCAAGGTTATTTGACCATCAGTGCTGTTTCATGAGATGTCCTTAATAAATGAATTTGGGTCATAGCCAGGAGTCTGGAAGAGGTCGTGTTGGTGGAGTGGGGGAAGGGGTTGGAAATTAAGCCAAAGTAGTTAAGATTTGCTTGTACATTCTTCATAAACTAATGCAACTAACCAGTGAGGCAGAATAAGTTCACAGTTAACAGCTGCGGAATTTACATATCATACATATTATCCCCAAATCTGGGTCTTAATGTGACAACTAGACTTATTAACTCAAAGCAGGATTAGTTATATACACAATGGCAAAAAAGTGCTAGGGACATCTTGCTCCTTGGCCTTTTTGTCCAGTTAGAATATAGTTAATCTGCAATGATGACAGTTGTATAAAAACAACGCCTTCACTTCAATGACAGTATTGATCTAGAAGCCCTGGGTTAGATACAAGTAAAAGAAAAAACAAAAGACCATATTAATAAATCCTCTGTAAGAAGTCTCATGCTGCAGAATATATCCCAATGTGGAAAGCTAGTTTATCTATCACTCATACTTACTTTACAGTAATCTAAAGTAGCCATGAATTCATAGGATCCAAGAGACAACTCTGGCTTGTCATATTGATCCAACCTTCTGCCCATGTGATCCAAGTGTTGAAAATAGAATGGAGGGACTGAAGGAGAAAAAATACATAAGCAATGTTATTAAAATTACCTTTCTACATAGCAACTAAAAGTAAATGTAAATATTTTGCATTTCTTCTATTGCTTTCAAAACTTCTTCCTTTCTGTGACTGGAAAAAAAACATTTCTGTGAGATTCCAATATCACAGCCAAAGATTCCCACTGGTAACAGGCAATTGTAAAATAACATTATACAAAGTTAACTAATGGAACCAATGAATTTATTACAAGGTTACTTTTTAACACATTTCTAATCCCTGTGAAAACTTCTGACAGCATAAAAGAAAACAGAGATAATGCATGAATGGCGCCTGCCATCAAGCGAATAGGATCTGCTAGTTACTGTAGTAAGAGACCAAGGAAAGAGCTGCAGATCTTAAGAAAAACTCCATTAAATGGTCTGAGCTTTGGAACTTACTGCTGATTGCAAAGTGGAAAATCAATGATGAATTCAATACATTTGGTAATTTGTGGGTTGGCACCAAGAAAATAACTATGAATTGTTGTAAAATGGCAAATAATTACTTTAGAATGGTGAATGTTTATCTATATTAACTACACAAGACTCAGGTTACATACTATATGGCTGATATTAAATACCCGCAGGGAATCCATAGAATACCAAGATATTCTGCCTTCCCGTATCACAAACGTCCAAAGAACAAACAGAAGTATAAACCTTTACAGGGGCTTTTGTGGCTTTGAAGTTAAAATCTTTCAGTGTAGGATAATGAAAGCAAGTAATTAGAACTGACAGCTACCAAGGATAAAGCCCTGTTACTCTTGTCAGTAATAGTATTATAGCTGGCATTTTGATTCTAGTAGTGGGACAACTAAACTCTTGAGACAGCAGTAAATCTGATCGACAAGAAACCAGATTTTTCCACTGGCTATGAAATCAGTCAGTGAAAAAGGAGTGAATGCAAAATTGCTGTAACTGTGCAAAATCAACGATAGTTTCAACTTTAAAGGAACTAAACCCCTAACAGACTGGCATTGATTTATAGAAGTACTGCCCAATGGGCCTGATGAGATTGTGGCTATACCAGTTGGCAATCAGATGTCACTTCCAATGTAAGCCACCTGTTTTGCACAGAGATTTGATCTATTAAAAGGTGTATGTGTATTGTAATAATAACAATAATAAGTATTGATCCCAAGTGGGAAATATTTTGTTATAGCAGCAACATTTATAAACACACTTAGCAATAATAATAAACATAATGATAATATTAACTAATAATATACAGATTAATAATATATTCAATAATAATTTACCAATGTGCAATACTGTGCAATAATTTCCAGGGATGAAATAACAAAACAGAGACTATTGTATTACAATGTGTGCTCTGCTGTCGCATAGAAATGAACTGTTGTAAATGCTTATTGCGTTTGGTAGGAAAGATTTTCTGTAATGATCGTTGCTGAATGAGTCTGTTTGAAAGGGTGCTCCGCTGCTTATTCAGTAGGTCTTGGAGAGGATGTGCCTGACTGTCCATAATGGATAACAGTTTTTTTAGTGACCTCCTCTCCACCAGTAACTCAAAAGAGTCTAGTTTACATCCAAGGATGAATCCAGCCTTTTTGATGAGGTTATTTAGTCTTTTCGCATCACCAGCACTGATGCTGCTCCCCCAACATTAAGCCTCAAAGAAGACTGAACTCTCTACAACAGACTGATAAAGAGCTCCAACATCCTGCTGCACACATTGAAGGATCTCAGCTTCCTTAGGAAATAAAGTCTGCTCCTCCCCTTCTTGGCTTTCCAGTCAAGTCTGTTGTCAAGATGAACACCCAAGTATTTTGTACTCCTTCACCACTGCAACTTCTCCCAGAATGTATACAGAACTCTTCATATATGTATTTATGTATGTTGGTGTGGGAAGATCTGGTAATAGGTTGTGTTGGGAGGAGATTCTTAACTATAAACCCCTGAAAACTAGTCTGATTTTCATTTACAAATAGTCTGCTACATCATTTACATCTTTACCACTCAAGTCATTTGCTACAATGATGTTTTGCTGTAAAAGGAAGTTTGAAATCATTAAAGCCAGTTCACACAGCCTTTAAAAAAAATATTGCACTACTGATCATTAACCAGATTGGTATCGATGAATGGGAAGCTCTTGCAGTTCAAGAGTGTTATGTAATTGATGTAGGGATCTGAATTGCCAATAATCTTGTGGCCTTCAAGGATTCTAAGAGCAAAAAGAGTAAGAGCCCTAACATCGCACTAACACAAAATGAAACTGAAACAGGGATTTAATAAGTACTCTCAAAGTAATGATTAGACTGAGTGGGAAATGACTTTCCTCTGGTTGGGAAGTTAGTTGGTTTAGGTTTATTACTGATAAATTGAAGAGAGATACGAGAACAGATTTCTTCATATAAAGTGCTACTTAGGCGTAAGGAATGATAAGAGAAGACACAATCCTAACGAAACTGGTATGTAAGGTTATACAAAGCATTGCTGAGCAAAATAGCAAAATGCATACACGGGTCACTGCAAGTAACTGTATTAGCATCCAGGGTCCATACTGAGGAAGGACAAGTTGGACGGTTAACTATATTGTTGAGCATCCAGTAAACAGTGCCCCACAGATAGTTTCACCCTGCACAAAGATGTTTAGCTTGGGGAGAAAGAATTAATGTATAATGATAGAGGCATGAAGAAAAGTTGCAAAACAAGCTTGATCTTCAAATAAAACACAGGATAATTAGAAATATGAGAGGGGAGTACAGCTGGCAAAGAAATGGTAAAATAATGTAATTGGCAGAAAATAATACAGAACAAAATACAAAATAATGTAGTTGGCAGAAAATAATACAGAACTGCATTCAGTAAGACATTTCAGAAAAGTGAGGTAGTTAAATGCCATGTGAAAGAAAAAGAATCTTCTGGGAAATCTGGATAGTTGCTACCAGATGGTGAAAGAATGGTTGAAATAATACAATAAAAAGTACTTTAGAAACCATTTAGAAGCAGTTTACAGTTAAATTATATTGCACAAATATAAACATGTTATACTTTGTCTATTTTATATGGGTAACAAAGATCATATTTAAACACTAAAAGGGGATTCTTTCCAGTTCAAATGACAGCAGGAATTTGCTTAAGTGAAGGTGCCTTTGGAGCTAAAGCTCAAAGTAAAAGAAAGGTCATTCATTTTGACATCCTTTCCAACCCTTGAGCCCTGCATACAGGCTGTAACATTGAGTTAGTGGAGTTTAGGGAATATATCCACTAACACCCCAATGTGTTTGCTGGTAAATTAGCATCCATCATGCAGCTGGGTTTGGTGAAAGTTTGCCCTGTGGATTTACGTTCACGATTCACAACTGTTATTGAAATTGCAGTCTGAACCAAAGAAAGGTGTGTCTGGTTACCTATGTGTGGATCTATCAATGTATAAGAGGTTGAGGACACCAGATATATTAGGATAGATTGCATCTGCATTTGGTACGAGGAGGTATCAACTACATTTAAGTTGTCAGAGAGGCTACGTGCAGTTTCTCTTGATGCTGGAAACCATGCTCATCTATTATGCCACACACTAAAGACTCTCAGAAAGCCAACAAGTACAATATTCTTTCCCCGAACTCTGGAGAAAAATCAAGGAATTATCTACCAAGAGATGTTATTATGGTAACCTCTAGCTGTATGGTCTTGGTTCATCAATATTTTATTGGCTATTCTTACATAAAATGTGATCAAATTTCAGGGTCTTCAATTGCTTTATTATATCCTTAGCAAGTGACTGACATTACCACCCACCACCCATGCACTCTGATAGAAGAAATAAAAGGACAGGCTATTTTCTAAATGGAGAGAAAATTAAAAAATCTGAGGCACAAATGGGCATGGGCGTCCTTGTGCAGGATTCCCTAAAGGTTAATTTGCATTTTAAGTCTGTGTTGAAGAAGGCAAATGCAATGTTAGCATTCATTTCAAGAGGAATAGAACAGTGGTCCCCAACCTCCGGGCCGCGGACCGATACATTGCCGCGAAGCATGCAGGGGTGCAGCGGTGGTTGGAATGCACCCAGCACATCTTTAAGAAAAAAGCCGAAATAAACAAGCTAATTAATTAGGTGCCACCCGGCACATAAATGTTGGCCCAGATTCAGAGGCAATGCGATCGGCACTCACCTCTGATCTGGGCTGACATTTATGTGTCGGGCAGCACCTAATTAATTAGCTTGTTTATTTCGGCTTTTTTCTTAAAGATGTGCTGGGTGCATTCTGGCTACTGCTGGACCGCTGCATTCTTCGCGGCAAAGTATTGGTCCGCAGCCCGGAGGTTGGGGACCACTGGACTAGAATATAAAAGCAAGTATGTAATGTTGAGGCTTTATAAAGCACTGGTGATGTCTTACTTGGAGATTGTGAGCAGTTTTGGTCTCCTTATCATAGATAGGATGTGCTGACGTTGGAGAGGCTTCAAAGGAGGTTCACAAAAATTATTCCAGGATTAAATGGTTTGTCATATGACGAGTGTTTGATGTCTCTGGAGCCTGTATGCACTGTAATGCAGAAGAATGAGGGGTGACCTCATTGAGACCTATTGAATAGTAAAAGGCCTTGCTAGAGGGAAGGTGGAGGGGATGTTTCCTATGGACACAGCCTCAAGATAGAGGGGCATCCTTTTAGAATGGAGATAAGGAGGAATTTCTTTAACCAGAGAGTGGTGAATCTGTGGAATTCATTCCCACAGATGGCTGTGGAGGCCAAGTCTTTGGGTATATTTAAGGCAGAGGTTGATAGATTCTTGATTAGTCAGGGCATGAAGGGTACAGGGAGGAGGCAGGAGACTGGGGATGAGAGGGAAAATGGACCAGCTATGAGGAAATGGCGGAGCAGACTCGATGGGCCGAATAGTCTAATGCTGCCTCTATATTTTGTAGTCTTGTGATCTATTCAGGCTTCTAGAAATAGAATGATGGCCACTCAATATCAGCTTCTTTTGAGAGATGCAATGGGATGCCATTCCTAATGTCCACTCACGCAGATATCCCACTCACTGCCAACCTTAATGAAGCCATTATGTTGATTGAGGTTGGAAGTTCATGGGGAAAAAAGAATCAGAAGAAAAATCTGCCATTCTCCTGTTCCATAGCATCTGGAATTAAAGTTGCTGGGCCTCAGGTTTCACTGGGTTGTTTCAAACATCCAATTGGAGAATTTCTGGACCAGTTAGTTGAGATGAATTCCAAGAAATTTCCAAATTCCACCCTCCTTCATTTTCTACAAAAGCAGCTACAGATCAAATATTGATAATCGCACAAGTTGTGATTTTATATTAAATAAAACTCATGCTAATTCTTTCATTGTATTTATATTAAATACAGTAACAGTTATGTCACAATGTAAATATGATAACTCTGAATGTGGTCTGCTTTTAATGATTTAAAAAACATGTTAACGTTCTTGCTCAGTATCATGTGTATTTGCCTTAAGAATTGTAGAGTGGCAGGAGAAAGAGAGATACTAAGATTCAGAGTTAATAAGCTTACTTTATAAGGGAAAGGGTCATATTGATCCAAGTGAATAAAATCCAATTTAAGTAATGTGTTCCAGTCAAACAGTTTTGGCAACACACTCGGAAAATAGCCAAACACTTTAAACCACTTAATCCCAGCTCACACACTCCACCAATCAATCTTTCTTTGAACAAATAAGGTTTGATTCCATCAGAGGGAATGCAGTGATGTTCATGCAGAAATCAAACAAGGCAATAAAAAAAAAATCAGTTCCACATATCTGGTGGGTTTGTGGAAAAACTCTGTGCAGTGTTTTTGTAAAACAGACAGAATAAAATTAACATTTAAATGTGCCAGAGACTGAAGAGAAAATGGTGAAAAAAACACATTCAGAGTCGTCTCCTGTTTATAATCAAACATAAACCAAGTTAACCATTTAAAGAATTATGAAATATCCATTAGTAGTAGAACATAGTAATTCAATTACCTCATATATAATTAGGCCAGCATTTTAAACCATGCAATTACAATATATAATGTTACAAGAAAAGAAGAAGAGTCTATTTTAAAGCCACACTATCTAATGGTTTAACTCAGGGGTTCCCAACCATTTCTATACCATGGACCCCTACCATAAACCAAGGGACCAGTGGACCCTAGGCTGGGAAGCCTGGTTAATGCTGAATGAGATCGAGCTGAATTTAATTGCAGCTCGAGTTGTTCATCAGGTTTCACAGCATACTTGATAACTACTTAAATCCACAATAGTCTCCTTCCTGTGACCTAGCTGAGAGTCACCACAAACATGGAATTGGCCCTGACCAGCTTGTGAGCTAATTCTGGACGTCTGCCTGTCTTTCAGAGCTCATCAGCTTTTGTTCATAACCCTCGAGGCTGAAGTCTGTGTGAGTTTCAGACTTTTAACACATGCTGCAGGTGTGATGCGGAGTTTTCCGCCTGAAAATGGGCCCACACAACTCACTATATGAGTAAAGTTACTTGTTACCATATAGGGGATAGTATTCAGCCCTTTTGCTCCATATCAGCTTCCAGGAGAATACTGCGATCAATTCCATTTCCCCTCATAACCTTACAACTTATTCTCTCTTGAGGCCTATATGACAAAACCTTTGAGAGCTGAATAAAAAATGTTCTAACAATATAAACTCCATTTCCTCCATCCAATACAAAGACAAAAATTGTTGCTGTGTTGTACATAAGATTTATGATGGCAAGAGAATAAAATTAATTAGTAACCTTCATTGACACAGCTGCAGAATCCACACTGGTACCTCCGTCCACCTTCAATGAACTGCATTAATAGACACATGTAGGCCTTACATCTATTACAACGAATGGGTCCCGTTTCTCCGTGGTTCACAACACAGATTGGTGCCTGTTAAATTGAAAACAAGAGAGAATTGATAACATGTAAATCAAACTAGTCCTACGTGTAGTGAAGTAAATAGCTTAAATTTTCTCAGCAGAGATCTTATTTCATTATACGTATTGTTCATAGGAAATATTTCCACAAGTTAGCTGTATTAGAAGCAGAACTAGACATTTTAAATGGCAATTCTCACACATCCTTCTGACGAAATATTTAGATTTATAATACAATACAAATCAGAGACACACCATTGCAGCTTGGGACATTGGAAACTGGAGTTCAACCACAGCATCCTCTATAAGGAGTTTGAATGTCCTTCCCTTGGAATGCATGGGTTTTCCCTGGGTGCTCCAGATTTCACCCACAGCCCAAAGACATACCAGATAGGTTACTCGGTCATTGTAAATTATCCCATGCCTGGATTAGGGTTGTCGGGGTTGCTGGGTCCCTGGCTCAAAGGGCCAGAAGGGCCTACTGCGCACTGTAACTCTAAACAAAATAAATAAAAGATGGTATAGTTGATGAGTTTGATAAGAAAGGTCTATTCCAAGTTGCTATAAACCGTCAATGGCATGCCCACCAAATAAACAAATAAAAATGAACCAGCTCAGGCAAGGCAATTTTATGCTTTTTCCTTTATTTGATCATAAAAATTTTCTCCTTTCCCTTTTGGAAGGTTTTGATCATTTACAGTGAAAGCTTCTGACAGCCTGCATGGTTACTATCTACTTCTCCAATCTAGTTATTTACATGTGTGTGATAAGTCATAATTCTGGTCAATTATTCCCCTGAAATTGGCATCATTTGTTTGCACATGAACAGAATGCACACAGACATTTTGTGAAGAGGTTGCAGAACAAGGTTCAACAGTTATCTCTTGGCTGGCTTTCCCTCTTCTTAGTTCAATGCCAAATGGTCTTATTGTAAAGTAGATATGTTTGAGATCCGATCAATTATCACACAAGTGGCGAGAAGTTTAACTGAGTTATTGCGTGAGGATGGAGGTTGGTGGGATTGAGTGGGTAGTGAAAGATGATGCCCTCCTATGGCTTAATTCCCAAACCCACTCTTACCAACCACAAATTAAGGTACAGGTCCCCTCTCCTCACTCCTAGTTTAACAGAACAGATCCCTGATTCTTATCCTCCTTATTGACAAAGCTCTGGCTGCTGATCCCACCGATTTAAGACAGACGTCCCCAATTACCCTTTCCCTCATTTGGCCTATTAAGTCACTGCCAGTTCTCTAAGAAATCCTATCAATCCTATCCACCCACTTAGCCTATTTTAGACCATACAATGTAGAGCAGAATTATGCCATTTTGCCCATCGAGTCTGCTCCACCATTTCATCATGGCAGATCCAATTTTCCTCTGAGCCCCAAACCTGCCTTTTCTCTGGATCCCTTCATGCCCTGACTAATTAAGAAGCAACCTTTGTCTTAAACATACATAAAGACTTGGACTCCACGCTGCCTATTGCAAAGAATTCCACAGATTTACCACTCTCTGGCTATAGAAATTCCTCTTCATCTCCGTTCTGATTAGATTAGATTAGATAATGAGGACATGCAGTGTCTGATACTCTAATTAACATTACTGATTCTCCCACCACACACCACACTAATTTAGTGATTGGTTAATCAAACAGCTAACATGTCTGTGGAATATATGAGGAAACTGAAACACCAGGAAAAGAAAACCCATGAGGTCATGGGAGAATGTACAAACCTTCCGTAGAAAGGGCCAGAGGTTAGAATGAAAGCCCTGCATGTTAGAGTTACGAGACAGTTCTACCACTTGCAGGGTCCCTGTGGCTGCATCTGTCCTGCTCCATATCAAGTAATAGGCTCCTAGTTGCCTCATTTGCACTCACTGTAGAGCACAGCTCTAATGGTTCTCCTGCTTCTCATTCTATGCCTGACCACAGCAGAGGGCTTCAATCGCTCTTCTCTCTGGGATGTAGCCTGATCAAGTAAATAACCTCTGGCCAATTAACCCATAAACCCAGTCTAAGACTACCCTTCTAGTGCATATTTTCCATCCCAAGAATGGCTAATACCCATTAAATATCACCCAAGACTCAACCAAATTCTGCTGTGGAGAGTTAACAACCTAAAAAGGTATTGATGCCCCAGCTGAACTGCCATCCAGTCTACCCAAGCTTGATATATGTCGGCCTAGGAATTCCCATGAACCCTTTTGGGTGCACTTGAATATCTAGACTGTTATTAACCAAACCATAAAGTCTGTACAATCACAACATCTTTTACAAACTGCTAACAAACCGCCATTCTACATCCTCTGGATATTCTCGGTGCCATGAGATGGTTCACTGAAGCTATGTTAGTCACAACTCTAACTCATTGCAGAGAACAACTGTTGAGCAAGTTTATATCTGGCATATTGTTCAAAATTGTCAGCAATTTTCCAAAGCAGACAGCAATGACAATAGCTCCATTGTGACCTCCAGTTGCACAATCTTTTGCAATTGTGGCCAGATAATCTCAGGGTCAAAATGACCACATTCAGTATTCTCAAAAATATTGTAATTACATGTTATAAATTCACCAATACCATATATTGAGAACACAATATTCTATTCCACTGACAGTTCTCTATATGGGAACAGGATATTTACAATGACTGCATCAAAATACATTTATTATATAAATCAAAAAGCAACATTTGAAACAAAACTGATGCAAGTGGGTAAGATTTCAAGGTGAATATTGTTCTTTTTTTAAAAAAAGAGTGGTGGAACCCTCCTCTTAAGCATACTGAGCAACCCGATGGGAGATAGATGGTCAGCCAGAGGAGGGAGCATTGGATAAATTATTTTGTTCAGATGATCATGGACGTGTGATAACAACACGGGGAAATAAAATCTTGGTCACCAGGAAAGCAGTTGTCCCATCTTGGAAACTCTGTATCACTAGTACTACGTTTGAGGGTGTCCAAAAATATTCCACAAAATCTGGAAGCGACCAAAATTAAGTACAATATGCATATCTGTGAAGTGCTGCTTGATTTAACAAAACCAGAATAAATCATAGATTATATGAACTCTTCAAATGGCTTTGAAACTGAATGATGGAGCACAAAAATATTTCCCTTTATTTGTTCTGAAGTGAATCATTGGATTGTAGGGCATAGACGGGATCACAGTGCGCCTAGACATAAGTGTATAATAATTGATTAACTTGTCATTAGAGTCTTCCAGTTTAGTAGTTTAACTCCATGGCTAACACCTGGCATGGGTTCACTTCCAATCAGCTCTTTTAATGCAAAGAGCAAAAGCTTGTCCATTAAGTGTCTTGTCACACTGGCCACACACACTCAAATGATAGAAAATATCAGAGAAAGGGCAAGATCCACTTCATGACTCATGATGAGGGAAACACAAAGTGATCACCAACCCAAGGAACATTTACTTGCATCTGGAAGGCAATTACTTACTAACATCTTCCATCAGAGAAATACCTAGAATTCACTTGAAGCACACATTGTTTTGTGTTGTCAGCAAGATTTACTGATTACTTATTTGGGTAGATTTTCTAACCTGTGGTGAGGTAGGAATGCCAAAGCATTAACTACTTTTCAGCTACTCTAGGTAATCATGTGCACATGTGATTTAACTCAAGCTGCTGATCTCCTCATTCTGGAATTTTACATCAGTGGAGCTGACTAAAAGCAATCACGCAATGATTATTCATATCATGAGAAGTGCTGCTGGAGTGTCAAGTCACAATGTGAACAATGTTAAGTGGCTTTCAAACCAGCGATTGTGCAGAAATTGCGATACAGTGGGTTTCGGTTAATTCGGCCATCAACTGATCAGACAGGGCAGCCACTTATTTGCGCCAACCCTTAAAGCACAGAAACTGATGGAGAAAGTAGCTGGACTTCCTTTGTTTATTTGTGACACGAAGCCACTTCGTTGGGACAGGAGACTGTTGCTGAACAGTTTATAAGTAGCGTGAGTGGCATAGACTTGTGTTACCGCTAGACACTAAACCTTGCTTAGAGCAAACAGTTTTTAAAAATTGTCAGTTGTGTGTGTTTCTGTTCAAAAAGCAGTGATATTTGTCACTGATGGTTGGCGAGAAATAAGCAGCAAGACAATTCAGATCTACTTTGCTCATTGTGGGTTCAAGCATTCAGGTTTGGAGATGTGAGAAAAAGGCCTGATATACAGAAGGCCACACCAGGAGTACCGGACACAGTATATAACCCCAACAGACTCACAGGTGAAGTATCGCCTCACCTGGGAGGACTGTTAGGGGCCCTGAATGGTAGTGAGGGAGGAGGTGTAGGGGCAGGTGTAGCACTTGCTCCACTTGCAAGGATAAGTGCCAGGAGGGAGATCACTGGGGAGGGACGAGTGGACAAGGGAGTCATGTAGGGAGCGATCCCTGCAGAAATCAGAAAATTGTGGAGAGGGAAAGGTGTGCCTGGTGGTGTGATCCTGTTGGAGATGGTGGAAGTTTGGGAGAATTATGTGCTGGATGAGGAGGCTGGTGGAGTGGTAGGTATCCTTGGTAAGGTGGCGAGAGGATGGGGTGAGAGCAGGCGAGCGTGAAATGGAAGACATGCGGTTGAGGGCAGCATTGATGGTGGATGAAGGGATGTCCCTGTCTTTGAAAAAGGAGGACATCTCCTTCATTCTAGAATGAAAAGCCTATTCCGAAGAGCAGGTGCAGCGGAAACGGAGTAATTGAGAGACGGCGATGGTGTTTTTATAAGCAACAGGGTAGGAAGAGGTATAGTCCAGGTGGCTGTGAGAGTCTGTGGGTTTATAATAGATATCAGGCGATAAGCTGTCTCCAGAGTCAGAGACAGTGAGATTGAGAAAGAGGAGGGAGGTCTCGGAAATGGACCAAGTAAACTTGAGGGCAGGGTGGAAGTTGGAGGCAAAGTTGATGAAGTCGACGAGCTTGGCATGGGTGCAGGAGGCAGCGCCAATGCAGTTGTCGATGTAGTGTAGGAAAAGTGGGGGGTGGACACCAGTGTAGGCTAGGAACGTGGACTGTTCCGCTTAGCCGACAAAAAAAGCAGGTATTGCAGGGACCCGTATGAGTGCCCACGGCTACACCTTTTGTTTGAAAGAAGTGGGAGAAGCCCACTTCCAAAGTAGTGGATCTGGCCCGGTGCAATATGGATAAAGCCCTCCCAACCACTGAGCACATCTACATGAAATGCTGTGACAGGAAAGCAGTATCCATCATCAGAGATCCTTACCACCCAGCCCATGATCCTTTCTTGCTGCTGCTGTCTGGATGAAGGTACAGGAGCCTCAGGACTCACAACACTAAGCTCAAGAACAATTACTAACCCTCAATCATCAGAGTCTTGAACAAACAGGGATAACTACACTCATCTATTGAGATGTTTCCACAACCAATCCTCTCACTTTAAGAACTCCTGTGTTATTTCATGCTCTCGTTATTTATTGCTATTTATTTATATTTGCATTTGCACAGTTTGATGTCTTCTGCACTCTACTTGATCTTTCATTGATCTTGTTATAGTTCCTATTCTACAGATTTGCTGGGTATGCCCATAGGAAAAAGAATCTTAGGGATGTGTGTGGTGAAATTTACTTTGAATTTGATGAAGGCAGTCCATTATCTGCACTGGTTCCGTTCATTCACAGCCAATCAAAGGAAAATGGCACTGGATGAATTCCTCTGTTGATAACTATTAATTCACAGTTTATAGAACTGCCATACTATTGGTAATAGAACCATAGAACCATAGAAACTACAGCACAGAAACAGGCCCTTTGGCCCTTCTTGGCTGTGCCGAACCATTTTCTGCCTAGTCCCACTGACCTGCACACGGACCATATCCCTCCATACAACTCCCATCCATGTATCTGTCCAATTTATTCTTAAATGTTAAAAAAGAACCCGCATTTACCACCTCGTCTGGCAGCTCATTCCATACTCACACCACTCTCTGTGTGAAGAAGCCCCCCCTAATGTTCCCTTTAAACTTTTCCCCCCTCACCCTTAACCCATGTCCTCTGGTTTTTTTCTCCCCTTGCCTCAGTGGAAAAAGCCTGCTTGCATTCACTCTATCTACACCCATTATAATTTTATATACCTCTATCAAATCTCCCCTCATTCTTCTACGCTCCAGGGAATAAAGTCCTAACCTATTCAACCTTTCCCTGTAGCTGAGTTTCTCAAGTCCCGGCAACATCCTTGTAAATCTTCTCTGCACTCTTTCAAGCAACACACATCAAAGTTGCTGGTGAATGCAGCAGGCCAGGCAGCATCTGTAGGAAGAGGTGCAGTCGACGTTTCGGGCCGAGACCCTTCGTCAGGACTAACTGAAGGAAGAGTGAGTAAGGGATTTGAAAGTGGGAGGGGGAGGGGGAGATCCAAAATGATAGGAGAAGACAGGAAGGGGAGGGATAGAGCCAAGAGCTGGACAGGTGATAGGCAAAAGGGGATACGAGAGGATCATGGGACAGGAGGTCCGGGAAGAAAGACGGCGGCGGGGGGACCCAGAGGATGGGCAAGAGGTGTATTCAGAGGGACAGAGGGAGAAAAAGGAGAGTGAGAGAAAGAATGTGTGCATAAAAATAAGTAACAGATGGGGTACGAGGGGGAGGCGGGGCCTTAGCGGAAGTTAGAGAAGTCGATGTTCATGCCATCAGGTTGGAGGCTACCCAGACGGAATATAAGGTGTTGTTCCTCCAACCTGAGTGTGGCTTCATCTTTACAGTAGAGGAGGCCGTGGATAGACATGTCAGAATGGGAATGGGATGTGGAATTAAAATGTGTGGCCACTGGGAGATCCTGCTTTCTCTGGCGGACAGAGCGTAGATGTTCAGCAAAGCGGTCGCCCAGTCTGCATTGGGCCTCGCCAATATATAAAAGGCCACATCGGGAGCACCGGACGCAGTATATCACCCCAGTCGACTCACAGGTAAAGTGTTGCCTCACCTGAAAGGACTGTTTGGGGCCCTGAATGGTGGTAAGGGAGGAAGTGTAAGGGCATGTGTAGCACTTGTTCCGCTTACACGGATAAGTGCCAGGAGGGAGATCAGTGGGGAGGGATGGGAGGGACGAATGGACAAGGGAGTTGCGTAGGGAGCGATCCCTGCGGAATGCAAAGAGAGCGGGGGAGGGAAAGATATGCTTAGTGGTGGGATCCCGTGGAGGTGGCGGAAGTTATGGAGAATAATATGTTGGACCCGGAGGCTGGTGGGGTGGTAGGTGAGGACCAGGGGAACCCTATTCCTAGTGGGGTGGCGGGAGGATGGAGTGAGAGCAGATGTATGTGAAATGGGGGAGATGCGTTTAAGAGCAGAGTTGATAGTGGAGGAAGGGAAGCCCCTTTCTTTAAAAAAGGAAGACATCTCCCTCATCCTAGAATGAAAAGCCTCATCCCGAGAGCAGATGCGGCGGAGACGGAGGAATTGCGAGAAGGGGATGGCGTTTTTGCAAGAGACAGGGTGAGAAGAGGAATAGTCCAGATAGCTGTGTGAGTCAGTAGGCTTATAGTAGACATCAGTGGATAAGCTGTCTCCAGGGACAGAGACAGAAAGATCTAGAAAGGGGAGGGAGGTTTCGGAAATGGACCAGGTAAACTTGAGGGCAGGGTGAAAGTTGGAGGCAAAGTTAATAAAGTCAACGAGTTCTGCATGTGTGCAGGAAGCAGCGCCAATGCAGTCATCGACGTAGCGAAGGAAAAGTGGGGGACAGATACCAGAATAGGCACGGAACATAGATTGTTCCACAAACCCAACAAAAAGGCAGGCATAGCTAGGACCCATACGGGTGCCCATAGCTACACCTTTAGTTTGGAGGAAGTAGGAGGAGCCAAAGGAGAAATTATTAAGAGTAAGGACTAATTCCGCTAGACAGAGCAGAGTGGTGGTAGAGGGGAACTGATTAGGTCTGGAATCCAAAAAGAAGCGTAGAGCTTTGAGACCTTCCTGATGGGGGATGGAAGTATATAGGGACTGGACATCCATGGTGAAAATAAAGCGGTGGGGGCCAGGGAACTTAAAATCATCGAAAAGTTTAAGAGCGTGAGAAGTGTTACGAACATACGTCGGAAGGGATTGAACAAAGAGTGATAAAACCGTGTCGAGGTATGCAGAAACGAGTTCGGTGGGGCAGGAGCAAGCTGAGACAATAGGTCGGCCAGGACAGGCAGGTTTGTGGATCTTGGGTAGGAGGTAGAAACGGGAAGTGCGGGGTGTGGGAACTATAAGGTTGGTAGCAGTGGATGGGAGATCCCCTGAGCGGATAAAGTCGGTGATGGTGTGGGAGACAATAGCCTGGTGCTCCTTAGCGGGGTCATGATCGAGGGGTAAATAAGAGGAGGTATACGCGAGTTGTCGCTGTGCCTCTACTATAAGCCTACTGACTCTCACAGCTATCTGGACTATTCCTCTTCTCACCCTGTCTCTTGCAAAAACGCCATCCCCTTCTCGCAATTCCTCCGTCTCCGCCGCATCTGCTCTCGGGATGAGGCCTTTCATTCTAGGATGAGGGAGATGTCTTCCTTTTTTAAAGAAAGGGGCTTCCCTTCCTCCACTATCAACTCTGCTCTTAAACGCATCTCCCCCATTTCATGTACATCTGCTCTCACTCCATCCTCCTGCCACCCCACTAGGAATAGGGTTCCCCTGGTCCTCACCTACCACCCCACCAGCCTCCGGGTCCAACATATTATTCTCCGTAACTTCCGCCACCTCCAACGGGATCCCACCACTAAGCACATCTTTCCCTCCCCCACTCTCTCTCCATTCCGCAGGGATCGCTCCCTACGCAACTCCCTTGTCCATTCGTCCCTCCCATCCCTCCCCACTGATCTCCCTCCTGGCACTTATCCATGTAAGCGGAACAAATGCTACACATGCCCTTACACTTCCTCCCTTACCACCATTCAGGGCCCCAAACAGTCCTTCCAGGTGAGGCAACATTTCACCTGTGAGTCGACTGGGGTGATATACTGCATCCGGTGCTCCCGATGTGGCCTTTTATATATTGGCGAGACCTGACGCAGACTGGGAGACTGCTTTGCTGAACATCTACGCTCTGTCCGCCAGAGAAAGCAGAATCTCCCAGTGGCCACACATTTTAATTCCACATCCCATTCCCATTCTGACATGTCTATCCACAGCCTCCTCTACTGTAAAGATGAAGCCACACTCAGGTTGGAGGAACAACACCTTATATTCCGTCTGGGTAGCCTCCAACCTGATGGCATGAACATCGACTTCTCTAACTTCCGCTAAGGCCCCACCTCCCCCTCGTACCCCATCTGTTACTTATTTTTATGCACACATTCTTTCTCTCACTCTCCTTTTTCTCCCTCTGTCCTTCTGAATATACCTCTTGCCCATCTTCTGGGTCCACCCCCCTCCCGTCTTTCTTCCCGGACCTCCTGTCCCATGATCCTCTCGTATCCCCTTTTGCCTATCACCTGTCCAGCTCTTGGCTCTATCCCTCCCCCTCCTGTCTTCTCCTATCATTTTGGATCTCCCCCTTCCCCTCCCACTTTCAAATCCCTTACTCACTTTTCCTTCAGTTAGAACTGACGAAGGGTCTTGGCCTGAAACGTCGACTGCACCTCTTCCTACAGATGCTGCCTGGCCTGCTGCGTTCACCCCAACTTTGATGTGTGTTGCTTGAATTTCCAGCATCTGCAGAATTCCTGTTGTCTGCACTCTTTCAACCTTATTTATATCCTTCCTGTAATTTGGTGACCAAAACTGAACACAATACTCCAGATTCGGCCTCACCAATGCCTTATACAACCTCATCATAACATTCCAGCTCTTATACTCAATACTTCGATTAATAAAGGCCAATGTACCAAAAGCTCTCTTTACGACCCTATCTACCTGTGACGACACTTTTAGGGAATTTTGTATCTGTATTCCCAGATCCCTCTGTTCCACTGCACTCCTCAGTGCCTTACCATTAACCCTGTATGTTCTACGTTGGTTTGTCCTTCCAACGTGCAATACCTCACACTTGTCAGTATTAAACTCCATCTGCCATTTTTCAGCCCATTTTTCCAGCTGGTCCAAGTCCCTCTGCAGGCTCTGAAAACCTTCCTCACTGTCTACTACACCTCCAAGCTTTGTATCATCAGCAAACTTGCTGGTCCAATTTACCACGTTATCATCCAGATCATTGATATAGATGACAAATAACAATGGACCCAGCACTGATCCCTGTGGCACACCACTAGTCACAGGCCTGCACTCAGAGAAGCAATTCTCTACCACCACTCTCTGGCTTCTTCCATTGAGCCAATGTCTAATCCAATTTACCACCTCTCCATGTATACCTAGCGACTGAATTTTCCTAACTAACCTCCCATGCGGGACCTTGTCAAAGGCCTTACTGAAGCCCATGTAGACAATATCCACTGCCTTCCCTTCATCCACTTTCCTGGTAACCTCCTCGAAAAACTCCAACAGATTGGTCAAACATGACCTACCACGCACAAAGCCATGTTGACTCTCCCTAATAAGCCCCTGTATATCCAAATGCTTGTAGATTCTATCTCTTAGTACTCCCTCCAATAACTACTACCGACGTTAAACTCACCGGCCTATAATTTCCCGGATTACTTTTCGATCTTTTTTTAAACAACGGAACAACATGAGCCACTCTCCAATCCTCCGGCACTTCACCCGTAGACAGCGACATTTTAAATATGTCTGCCAGGGCCCCTGCAATTTCAACACTAGTCTCCTTCAAGGTCCGAGGAAACACTCTGTCAGGTCCCAGGGATTTATCCACTTTAATTTTCCTCAAGACAGCAAGCACCTCCTCCTTTTCCATCTGTACAGTTTCCATGGTCTCACTACTTGATTCCCTCAATTCCATAGATTTCATGCCAGCTTCCTTAGTAAATACAGACGCAAAAAACCTATTTAAGATCTCCCCCATTTCCTTTGGTTCCGCACAAAGCCGACCACTCTGATCTTCAAGAGGACTAATTTTATCCCTTACAATCCTTTTGCTCTTAATATACTTGTAAAAGCTCTTTGGATTATCCTTCACTTTGACTGCCAAGGCAACCTCATGTCTTCTTTTTGCCCTCCTGATTTCTTTCTTAAGTATTTTCTTGCACTTCTTATACTCCTCAAGCACCTGATTTACCCCCTGTTTCCTATACATTTCATACAACTCCCTCTTCTTCTTTATCAGAGTTGCAATATCCCTTGAGAACCAAGGTTCCTTATTCCTATTCAATTTGCCTTTAATCCTGACAGGAACGTACAAACTCTGCACTCTCAAAATTTCCCCTTTGAAGGCTTCCCACCTACCAATCACATCTTTGCCAGATAACAACCTGTCCCAATCCACGCTTTTTAGATCCTTTCTCATTTCTTCAAATTTGGCCTTCTTCCAGTTCAGAACCTCAACCCTAGGACCAGATCTATCCTTGTCCATGATCAAATTGAAACTAATGGTGTTATGATTACTGGAACCAAAGTCCTCCCCTACACAGACTTCTGTCACTTGCCCTAATTCGTTTCCTAACAGGAGATCCAATATTGCATCCCCTCTAGTTGGTCCCTCTATATACTGATTTAGAAAACTTTCCTGAACACATTTTACAAACTCTAAACCATCTAGATCCCTAACAGTATGGGAGTCCCAATCAATGTATGGAAAATTAAAGTCCCCTACCACCACAACTTTATGTTCCCTGCAGTTGCCTGCTATCTCTCTGCAGATTTGCTCTTCCAAGTCTCGTTGACTATTGGGTGGTCTGTAATACAATCCTACTAATGTGGCCATACCTTTCCTGTTTCTCAGCTCTACCCATAAGGACTCAGTAGACAAGCCTTCTAATCTGTCCTGCCTGAGCACTGCTGTAATATTTTCCCTAACAAGCAATGCTACTCCCCCACCTTTCATTCCTCTGCCTCGATCACATCTGAAACATCGGAACCCTGGAATATTAAGCTGCCAGTCCTGCCCCTCCTGTAGCCAAGTTTCACTAATTGCTACAACATCATAATTCCACGTGTCAATCCACGCCCTCAACTCATCCGCCTTCCTCGCAATACTCCTAGCATTGAAATATATACACTTCAGAAGATTTTTACCACCACTCACAACCTTTCTATCAGCGGATTTGCTTAAACTTTCAATATCATTTATTTTCACCCCAGCCACACTGTCAGCTCTGGCACTCTGGTTCCCATCCCCCTGAAAATCTAGTTTAAAGCCTCCCCAATAGCACTAACAAACCTCCCTGAAAGGATATTGGTCCCCCTGTGGTTCAAGTGTAACCCGTCTCTCTTGTACAGGTCCCAACTGCCCCAGAAGAGGTCCCAATGATCCTGAAATCTGAAACCCTGCCCCCTACACCAGTTCCTCAGCCACTTGTTCCTCCTCCAGAGCATCCTATTCCTACCCTCACTGGCACCTAGCACAGGTAGCAATCCTGAGATTACCACCCTTGAGGTCCTGCTTTTCAACTTCCTACCAAGCTCTCTATACTCACTGTCCAGGACCTCTTCACTCTTCCTTGCTATGTCATTGGTACCAATGTGCACCACGACATCTGGTTGGTCATTTTGTTCTGTGTTTCATTTAAATACATAATTTGTTACTTAATGAAACAGTAGTTTGTCTTTTTAAAACTATTTCCATAAAATTTTGGCTAATTGGAGCAGCCGCTTAACTGGCCCAAATGTACTGGCCCCGATGTGATGTGTCCTAGTTAACTGGAATACACTGTATATTTGTAAGTCAGTATGAAAAATAAGTAACTACAGTTTTAAAATAGACTGCTACGATGGGGAAAATCTTACATGGCTGTTCCAACTTATGTTTAAAATTACCAGATGCCCATTGCACTTCCAAATAGTACCATTAACTCTACAATACCATAGCTACTTTTTAATTGTAACTGAAATTGTGATATCACATAATTATCCTTGTGAATTTCCACCCACATTAAGATAACTATTTCACTTTTGTAAAAAAATTAATATATAGCTTAATATTTGTAATGTTGCAGCTATATAGGACCCTGGTGAGACCCCACTTGAGGAGTACTGTGCTCAATTCTGGTCGCCTCACTACAGGAAGGACGTGGAAACCATAGAAAGGGTGCAGAGGAGATTTACAGGGATGTTGCCTGGATTGGGGAGCACGCCTTATGAGAATAGGTTGAGTGAACTCGGCTTTTTCTCCTCGGAGTGACGGAGGATGAGAGGTGACCTGATAGAGGTGTATAAGATGATGAGAGGCATTGATCTTGTGGATAGTCAGAGGCTTTTTTGGAAGCAAGTACAGAGGATATGTCAGGGGTAAGTTTTTTTATGCAGAGAGTGGTGAGTGCGTGGAATGGGCTGCCGGAAACGGTTGTGGAGGCGGATATGATAAGGTCTTTTAAGAGACTCCAGGAACATGGAGTTCAGTAAAATGGAGCTCAGAAAAATAGAGGGCTATGGGTAACCCTAGGTAATTTCTGAGGTAAGGACATGTTTGACACAGCTTTGTGGGCTGAAGGGCCTGTATTGTGCTGTTGGTTTTCTACGTTTCTATATGGAGACAACTTTGCTCCAAAAACTTCACAACATTAGAAAGAGAATTTTACATAATATACCACTATTATTAAATTCTGATTTTACAACAGTTTGAAATCTCACTTAAATATCAACAAGATGCATGTTTACAGACATCTGTTAAGTTTCTAGTGCACTGAATACTATTTTATAGAGTTTAAATTTAATGGTACATTACTGCAACACCGAATATCATTGCACAATAGTTTGAATCAGAATGTCAGTTCTGCCAACAAGCAGATCTGCGTTTATGACACTTCTAACTTTTCAATGATTCATTTGATTCTCAGAAAATTGGAAGTGTTGCCAGAGGTAGTTTAGTATGTAAATTACTAAAATCCCAATCCAGGAGTCTAATCTAACAAATCAGAGACCTAAATTTGAAGTTCCCCAAGTAACTGTGAAATTACAATTTCTAGTACCCGCCTTTCCCAGGTTACAGCGCTCGGTTCATGTGAGCTATTCATCATCGGGACATTACAAGCTGGAACTGCCGTCATGAATTGAGTTTCCAGGTGGAATGAGCTATCGCAGCCAATCTCCCAAATGCTCATTCACATGTACAAACTGCACGGGTCCTGGGGAGGACTTTTAATCTGAAACTAAAATAAAAAATATATCCAGAAAAGTACTGGATTGTTGTAAAAACCTTTCAGGGGAGAAAATCTGCCATTCTTATCCCATGTGACAGCAGACTCATCAGATTCAGACTCATTCAGTTGTGTTTGTTTATCATATGAACATCAAAACGTACACTGAAATATGTCATTTGCGTTAACAAACAATACAACCCAAAGATGTGCAGGAGCCAGTCTGCAAGCGTCACTACACATTCCAGCAACAGCATAGCATGTCCACCATGTTTAGTGGAACAGCACCAGCAAGGACAAGACAACAAAACAGCAACAGCAAAGCAAGCTCCTCTCCCACCCTCTCACCTGTTCTGCGATTGAAATAATAAGTGCCTTCTTGCTTAATCACAAACTGTGTACACTGATTTCTTACCACCATAAATTGCAAGCTTATTTCTGACTTCTTGCTTTGTACTACAGATTGATATATATTTACTATGAATCACATTGCACAAAATTGCTGCAATTTTCATTCTTAGCCATTCAATCTGAATCAAATGAGTCTTCACTACCTGAAAAAAAAGTGCTGATAGATCTTTTGAAATGAAATAATGAATTCCAACTGCATGTTGTGACCAGTCTTTTGGGACAACACCTGTTTTCAAAATATAGGCAGTTAAGCAGTAATAAAAAAAAGACTGAGATGCATAAAAGTGACCATTGCAAATAAAAGAGGTCCCATACCTTCAGAAGCTGCGTGCATGCAGGAGATCATTCACCACATGGTGTTGAAAGCCTGTTGCAAAGTGCATTATATTGCCATCTCCAATTACAATACATACTTCTAGTTATTGTCTTTTTTCTTAGTTGCAGCTGGGTAATTTTGACCATGTGGCTTGTGATCATAAGCACTTCCAGCATCTGTTTGAACAATTCATACACACACAGCATGAACTGGGATTATTGTAGGAATGCACAGGGCCCGAGCGGATGGTCAAAGGACACAATGAATGATCTCAGAATGGATTTGAGAAATCTTGATCTTGGGGCAACAATAAATCGGTTTAGTTGTCCATTATGCACCTCACTTAATCTTCAGTCAATTGAAATGAAAATCATGACATATGAACACACTATAAATGAAGCAAAATCACTTCTCTCTACTAATGTATAAAGTCAAATTTACCTTTATAATGACAGGCTGAAGCACAATCAATGGGGAGATTCTAGAAAACTGTTGTAATAATGTTGGACTGAAAAGATGAAGAAGAGGTGGTGCTGGTTTAAAATTAGCTTGTGTTTGCTTCTGCATTTCCTCAGACTGCACAATGTGGAGGTCGTACTGGGTCTAGCAGCTGTGTTGGGAATCTTGATTTTCCTCCAACTGAATAAAGAGTATCCAGATGTACTCTTCAGTGAGATTTGGGGGACACATTCCTCAATTCATCCTACTCAGTCCAACAGTTGAAAAAAGAAGATGCAGCTTTCTGTTTCAGGAAAACCTCACAATCATCATTGCAGAATTTACAAGGTGGCAGAAAACAATGTGACAGATTAAATGCATCGATGCTAAGTGGGTGTGGGGCTTCAGCAACACATTTTGCATGATCCCCGATTTTATATTCCACTATATTCTCAGATTATCTGCAGACTTCTTTGTCTTAATGCTCATTATAACAGAAGCATATTATGATACCATGTCCAACCATTCTGTTCACCTTCCCTCAATCCTTCACACAATTCAGGTCAGGATTTTCTTTAATATACTGCATATAAAGACCTACATTAAATAAACTTTTATGGTTAAATAAAGGAATCTTTATGAACAAAAAATTTCATGTCTTTCATGTAGTTGCTGTTTCTGGCTAGTAACCATTAACTTAGGGGAGAGAGTGGGAAACACTCACAGTTCTGTCTGGAAAGAAAATTCTTATCTAATGCTATCAATTAAAGAGCCAAAAAAACATCTATGTGCAACAAACAAATCAATCTGTTTTACAACTACACTAGTCTGGAGAAACATGTCAGCTGCTTAAAGACCCAAAGCTAATTTTAAAAAACAAAGTTGATTTGTTTTTTTGAAAGCAAAGCAGAACCAGACAACTACAGCCTGTGCTCTACATTTGATGCCACTTTACAGTATTAGCCAGTATTAGAATAGTCTGTCAGTGTGGCTGGCAGCCATTGTGATGAATCAATGTCCTCACCTGAGACATATGAGCCAGTTAATTTAGAAAATAACTGATTTCTTGTGTGTTTTTATGTCAAAGGCAATGAGTGGAAGCTGATCACCATCAGTGAAGCTGCAAATGTTGACAAACTAGTAAATGTCAGGAAAGGGAAGGGAAAGTGGCAGGGAATCAAACACCTGTACTTGCCTTAAAAAACCATATACAAATATTTAAATACAAAAAAAATGCTGCCTTTTATTCCAGTGTTAGATTGATAAATAGATACTTTATTGATCCCAAAGGACATTGCAATGTCACAGTAGTACAGGTCAACCTTCACTAATCCGGCACCATTAGGACCTGAGGAGTGCCGGATTAGTGAAAATGCCGAATTACAGAAGGACCACATTAAGCAATAGCTAACCGCCTCATCATACCTTTAAAATATCAAAGGATTCAAAGGTTCATTTAATGTCAGAGAAATGTATACAATATACATCCTGAAATGCTTTTTCTTCGCAACCATCCACGAAAACAGAGGAGTGCCCCAAAGAATGATTGACAGTTAAATGTTAGAACCCTTAAGTTCCCCCCCACCGCTCCCCTCCCTCCCGTGTGTAAGTGGCAGCGAGCAACAATCCCCCCTCCCCACCGGCAAAAAATAAAGCACACCCACTACCAGCACTCAAGCATGAGCTAAGCGATAGCAAAGACACAGACTTGTAGTTACCCCAAAGACTACATTGCACTCGCAGTTACTGAGGGAATCCTCGTTAGTTTCTTTTCCTTCGCTTAGTAATATGCTTAAATTCGGTGGGTCACCACGTCCGATTTGAGGTCATAGGCAGAAGAGAACGGAGCACTGGCTGGGCGACGCTGGAGGGCAATGTGCAACTGCTGGCAGGCGGACCGACCTAGTGCGCGCCAGCTCCCCCGCCACTGGTGGGTGAGACGGGCGGGTGCTGGGCGGCTGCGCCTCATGCAAATGGTATTAATAAATGCAGGAAAACAAGCAGGAATCGCCTGTCTGTGCTTACAAGAGTGCGCCAACACTTGAACAGATCTAGCGCAACCAAAACAATGCGCAGCAGATTGGTACGGTGGCCTGGAGAATTTGAAATTAGTGCAGATTATCGAAGGAACCGGATTACAGGTAGTTGGATTAGTGAAGGTCGACCTGTATTACAAGTGCACAGATACACAAACATGCAAATATTAGAAGTGAGAAAAAATAAAGAAGAAAGAATCAAGTCACAATTCTAGTTGGAACCCAATTTCTTTCCCTCTAACTTCATTTACAAGGAGGATCACTACTCATTTTATGCTGGGTCAGTCTAAAGATCAGATAGGGGAGAAGAAATTCTTCACTGTGTAGGTACAGATGCAAGAACAGTACAGGTCAGGTGTCTTAGATTATACTAATCTTTTTGAAACCCGCAATTCAAAATTCAAATTTACATGACAATCATGTATCTGACGAATTAATATCATGATTGCTAGGCCTCCTGCATATAAATCCTATGGGAGATTCTCAATGCAAATTTTGAGTGACAGACACTATCCACGGTTAACTAGATGGAAACAGGATGCTAATGGAAGGCACCCAGTAAAAGACTCCTTTGCAAACTGCACCTACTCATCTAGTAAAAACTTACCCTGTGCAAGGGCAAACTTGGGACCATCCCAGTGGAATCAAGTCACTCATTCAACCCAGGTAATGGTGGGCTTTTACACGGTTTCCATTTAAAGGCTTGCTTCTGTGTTTGAACCTCACAGCATTCATGAAGCACGTTTTTGCCCTACCATTTCACCACAATGTTGATCATGCACTTTATGCTCATTTGTGTCTCTGTCATGCTTCTCTGTGCGAGTTCCTGAAGGGCTGTGCTGGAACTGCCTGAAGCGGCAACACACACACGGAGCAGCTGAATGTAGTTTACAAAAGTAAAAATTTACAGTGCCTTGAAAAAGTATTCGGTCCTCTTCCCCTTGTTCACATAAACGAGTATTACAAACAGGGATTTTGACCAAGTTAACTGAGAATTTATATTGTAATTCACATGCTCTTTTTTTTAATCAGTCGAGCCCAAAAAACAAGGAAAATTGTCAAGGATGAAAAACTAAAAATTCTTTCTTTTTCAATATTTTTATTGATTTCTATATAGAAGAATACACAGTTCAAGAGAATACATATTATAAAACAAAAAACAAAATATAATAATACCAGATACAGTATATTGAATCACATTAACGAACTCGTTACTCTATATTCATATGGATTGGATTAATTCGTATAAACAATTTTATTAAGAAAAAGATCTACACCCACTACCAAAGTCGAAGCTGTTTGGGGAAAAAGAAAGAAAAAAGAAACTTATCAGATAATAAAATATACTATTAACCAACTTCTGTACTTTAACAAGTTGTCAAAGATTATGAGTCAAAGATTTTGAAATGTCGGCAGTTCAAAAGTATTCATCTCCCTTTGCTCAGTACTTAATTGAACCACCTCTCACAGCTATTGCAGCCAGTAGTCTTTTTGGATAAGTCTTTATTAGCTTTGCACAATGTGATAGAGCAAAATTTGCCTATTCTTCCTTGCAAATTTGCTCAAGCTGTGCCAGGTAGTTCAGGAGCAGCAGTGGACAGCAGTCTTGAGGTCTTGCCAAAGATGTTCTCTCAGGTTAAGATCAGGGCTCTGACTGGGCCACTCAAAGACATTAATTTTCATTAGAAGCCACTCCATGGTTGCTCTGGTAGCGTGCTTTGGGTCACTGTCCTGCTGAAAGATAAACTTCCTCCCCAGTTTAATTTTTCTGGCAGAGGCAAGCAGGTTTTTATCCAGGATCTCCCTATATTTAGCAGTATTCATCTTCCCATGTCGTGTCCTTTCCAGGGCGGTTAATCCACCTTTGGTCCCCACCTGGCACTCAGCTCTCACCTGTGGCTCCCCGTAGCTGTTTGCATGCAACAGCGGCCACACCCCGGGCAACGGCTTCGACAAGCCGGCTAAACCAGGTGAGGGTAGCCGACGGGTCTCAAACCCTCGGTGTGATAGGGAGTTGTCTATCCCAGCATGTGAAGACAGACTCTGGCGGATTGAGCAGACGAGACCTATGGAAGGTCCAACGGTCAAGAAGGCGGTCTCTGCAAGCATCGTGGAACGTGTAGAGCAGGACAAGACACAGAAGACGTCCTGGTCATCCACTGCCCCTAGTCCCATCTCCAGCCATCTAGACTCTGTCTTGCCACTGGATCCAGATGGGAATTGGGAAGAGAGTGAGGCTGACGCTGTGCAACTCTCCCTCACTTAAATCCAAATCGCGCGCTAGTCTCGACACCATCATAATGGTGTCGAGGTCCTCATCGACGTCAACGATGGACGAACAACCAACCATCTTCCCACCAATCCTCACCAGATTTCCTGTCCTTGCTGCTGAAAATCATCTCCATAGCACAATGCACAGTATTAGATTTATGCCACACATACCACTTAAAAAAAAGTATATCCTTGCCCGGAAAGACTTTGCAAAGTGTCACTTAGGAAGATACTGTCAAGATGTGGAAGAAGGTCTTGTGGTCAGATGAGAATAAAGTGGAACTTCTTGGCCTCAGCACTAAGCAGTACATGTAGCATAATCTAACTCTGCACATCAGCCAGGTAATACAATCCTTACTGTAATGCACAGTGGAGGGGAGCGTTACAAGGATCTACCCCTTAGTAATCATGATCAGAGAGACACAGAGAGAATCTGTATTCACCGACAAGTAACCATTATTGTCTCAACTAAAATGCATGTAGGTTCATGAACTAACTACCTGCGTGCACAACCACCGTGATTCCCTGACCCATTATGAATGTCAATGAAGAGACAAGATATTACTTGGGAGAGGAGCCTACACTGGTTCTTCGTCTTCTTGCTCCGATCTCTACATGTCTATGGGGTCCTCCACTTCCATGATGGTTGGTCTCTGGAGGGCTACCCACTGTTTTGTACTTGATGCTCCTGACTCCTAACCTGGGTCACCTTCTTACTAGCTCTGATCCAGGGCATCAACCAACATTGTTCTGTGATTTCTGCTCACCCCTGAGCCCCGAGCCTCCTACCTTTGTTACTTTCAACTCCGAGTGGTCCAAACCAGTTGAACTAGATACACAAACAATGAGTCTAACAAGATTACAGATTGCTTCTCTGGCAAGCCGGCCACTTTACATAATAAATAGCTACTCATCTGAGAATGGTCTCAGGTATAGGAGATCATTAGCTGAAGCTCCTTGTGTCCACATTCAATTGCTCTGATTAGATTATCCCAGAGCAAGAATCAGTTCAGAGTTCACAAAATGGGGGGAGGGCACCTGCAAGGACAAAATCTCACAAAATGGCCATCTCCATTTCCTTCAAACACATGGCAAGATTAAAGACAACAGGTTTTCCTACTTCAACTGTCCTTGCTTCATCCGAATCCACTGATGTGTAGACTGTAGATCTTTCTGGCCAATAATAGCATCACACTATCTTAACCTGATCAAACATCTCCGGCAAGACCTCAAGGCAGCTCAGCTAAATTGATAAAAATCCCGGTTTGCAATACTCATTTATGTGAACAAAGAGTTGGGGGGTCAAATACTTTTTGAAGGCACTGTATCAATGTGCCAATGAAAACATCACACTTTGATACAATTTCTAGCATGTGAATCCATACCTAGAAAATCTCTAAGCTGTCATTCCAGTGTCTTTGGCCTTTTAAGGACCAAGGAGTGTCTGCACCCTTTCCATTAACTAATTAAGTTCACTTATTATCTTCATATGCTAAAACAATACATCTTCTTGAAAAGTTATTTAGTAAGTTCAAGCACAATAGCAGGCACAAATATCCACCCCTCCCCCATCATTGTCCACCTCACTTTCACTGTTATATTTTATAGTCATCGACATAAAGCTCAGAAGTAAGCCCTTCAGCACATCGTGTACCCATCCATAATCAAATTTTCTCTATTTGATTTGTAACCTTTCATGTCATGGTGTTTAAGTATTTATCTAATGATTTCTTAATTGTTGTTATAGTCTCTGCCTGCAGCACCCCCTTTTAGGTAGTATGTTCCAGGGTCTAATTACCCTCTGGGTGAAAAAATCTTCCTTAACAGTAAATTTCCTTTCTTTTACCTGAAAATAATCCCCACTCTATATACACAGAAGTTTCTAACTATAAATCTATCTCTGCCTCTCATAATTTTACCTCCCTCAGTCATCTCCATTCCAACCTACATCGAGTTTCTATATTGCTGAACTGCACCAACCCAGCCAGCATCCTGTCAATCTCATCTACACATTCACCAGCGGCGAGATTAATTTATAAGCATCTGCCTTGGACCTGCTAATTCTGTTTTTGGGTAATAAGGTCTCTGTGCATATTTAGTAAAACTACAGGGCAGGAAAAAAGCCTCATTGGATACCAGTTACGTGTTACACATGGTAGACCCCTGAGAAAATTGCAATAGGTCTTCAATGAAAAACTGATGCCTGTTTTCACATTAACTACATTGGACAACAAAGATTTTGCATCCTGAATACTTTTCAGTGTATCTTATGGATTTTAGGTTCTGATCATGAAAATCACCATGACATTTCCTTATCATGCACCATTTTTAAAAAATTGCCTATATTTGTTATTTCAATTCTTATTTCAAGTCAAGTAAAATGTTGCCCACAATGCATGCTGAAACCATGAAGTTTAGCATGTCACAAAAGGTTCATTTTCTACATTCCCATTTAGTTTTCTTTCCTGCAAATCTTGGCGCTGTCAGTGATGAGCATGGTGAAAGGTTTCACCAGGACATTGCGGTCATAGAGAAACGGTATCAAGGAAACTGGAATCCATCAGTGCTGGCTGATTATTGTTGGACACCTAAGCAAGAAGCCTCAGACACAGAGTACAAATGAAAATCATCAACAAAACATTTTTAGCTGAGTTGTACTATTGCAAAGCTTCAGTACACTTATGCAATTAAACACATTATATGCAATAAAAGTTAATTTCTTGTTTCTCCAAACTCCTACATGATACAAGTAATCTGAAATTATATTTGAGTTCAGTTTCAAGCGGTCTCATAAACAAAAATATTTTTGAGGAAGTAACACTTTTGAAAAAAATGTTGTCCAGTGTTATTGGACCCAATCTATCTGGGCAGCTGCTGGTCATTCATAGGTATCTACTTCCATGCAAGTCAATGTTGCCATTACTTTCCATAATTATGGATCTCCTCCACTGGTTCTCCCTTCAGCAGTCCACATTACGTGCTCTGCCCACATTCACCACTCCCCTGTATCAACATCTTCCCCCCAACCTCCCCTTACTACCATTGTCACATCTCACATGCTCACCACTCTTCATTCTCCGCAATTCCCATGAGTTTTAAACAGTGAAATACTGGAGCACCAATCCTTCGAGTGTATTCTCTTCCAGGTGTTCAAACCCACTGTTGACTAATCCTGATTTATCCAATTTCCCCTTCCCTCCAAGCCAGTTCAAATAAAGTAACAATAAATAACAATATCAAGTAATATTGAAGGAGCTATTAAAATATTCCAGGTGCAAAACCCTGTTACAAGAAGCTTTATATATATATTTCACATCACATGACAAGACGTTGCACACAAATTGAGAGGATGAGAGTTTAAACAGGACTACTACACTGCTGCCATACATGCTGTACAGGGAAGGTACTATAAATGGACAACAACTTCACTGATACAAAGTGCCATATCTGAAATCACTTAGACCAATGACAACAAAATGTTAAATATCACACACTTAACGAAGCAGCCTAAGAAGAAACCAATATAAATGTCCTGACACAAGGAGTACACAAAGGATTAAGTGTAACCACATGTCCTCAGAAACCATAGCATTATAAAAGGCTTGCCGTCTGGGCTAAGTGCTGCCCACACCTCATTTGGACACAAAAGGCAGAGTTAAATGACATACAATAGTTAAGTTGACCCAGAATGTTTGTATTACAGTAACTTAATAAACACATATATTATGGGGTGGCACAGTAGCATAGTGGTTAACACAACGCTCTACAGTACAGGCATCCTGGGTTCATTTCCCACCACTGCTTGTAAGGAGCTTGTGTATTCTCCTCGTGACCACGTGGGTTTCCTCTGCATTCACCAGTTTCCTCCCAAAGTCCAAGGATGTACCAGTTGGTAGGTGAATTGGTCGTTGTAAATTGTCCCATGATTGGGCAAGGATTAAATTGGGAGATTGCTGGGTACTGTGGCTTGAAGAGACAATTTCATAGCACTGACCTCTCCATCCTATCATCTTTTCCCCTAAATGGTGAATGTTTTTATTATGCCATGAAGAAATGACACACTAATGCAAAAGACAAAAAAAACCACATAAGTCAAATTTTACATTAAAAAACGTAGGGGACCCAAGACTTCTGCACAGTTCAGTACCTTCATGGAAACTTCTAGTAGCCCTGTAGCAAATGATGGCATTTCTCAGTGTAGATATTGCCAAAGCTGGTGATTCCCACAGCATCCTCATCTGTGCTCTGATGCTAGAATGGCCACATAGCTCAACCTCAATATACAAGTCATGGTAGCCTATTAGCTAATACAGCTGCCTGGACCATGGTTTGATGCTAATTTGGATGTGGAGTTTGCACATTCTACCTGTGACTGCATAGATTTCTGCTGGTGTTCCGTTTGTTGGCCTTGGTGAGACCACACCTGGAGTATTGTGTGCAGTTTTGGTCCCCTAATCTGAGGAAAGACATCTTTGCCATAGAGGGAGTACAAAGAAGGTTTACCAGATTGATTCCTGGGATGGCAGGACTTTCATATGAAGAAAGACTGGATGAACTGGGCTTGTACTCGTTGGAATTTAGAAGATTGAGGGGGGATCTGATTGAAACGTATAAGATCCTAAAGGGATTGGACAGGCTAGATGCAGGAAGATTGTTCCCGATGTTGGGGAAGTCCAGAACGAGGGGCCACAGTTTGAGGATAGAGGGGAAGCCTTTTAGGACCGAGATTAGGAAAAACTTCTTCACACAGAGAGTGGTGAATCTGTGGAATTCTCTGCCACAGGAAACAGTTGAGGCCAGTTCATTGGCTATATTTAAGAGGGAGTTAGATATGGCCCTTGTGGCTACGGGGGTCAGGGGGTATGGAGGGAAGGCTGGGGCGGGGTTCTGAGTTGGATGATCAGCCATGATCATAATAAATGGCGGTGCAGGCTCGAAGGGCCGAATGGCCTACTCTTGCACCTATTTTCTATGTTTCTATGTTTCTATATGCTGGCTGATTAACTGGCTACTGAAAACTTACTGAAAAAGAAAGTGAATTGATAGACTTGTGGTGGTGGTTGTCCATTCTGTCCAATGATAACAGGAAATCTACGTGGTAGAGTTTTTAAAGTGGAAAAGCCATTACACTGGGGCAGTTCTACCCTCTTGACCTCAGAAATTCGGATCCAGTGGAAAAAAACAAGTGTCACAATCTGGGGTCTTCCTTGGTTGCAACAGACGACCATGATATCTTTGGTGCTTTGTCAAGCACTTCACTCTCCGTGGAGCATTGCAGTATCACCTTCCTAGCCACTGGTCCTCTCAGTCGATCTTATCCACCCAGTCCATTGTAACTGATTTGACATGCTAGGACAGTCATGTCCCTATTTCACTGGGAGAGTACCTGGCGGCTATCCTCACCTGGTTTAGCCCACTTGCTGAACTGGTATACCGGGATGCGGCTGCTGTTGCATAGAAACGCAGCTAGGAGTCACAGGTGACAGACGAGTGTCCATTGGTGAGCAAAGGTGAGAGAGCTGCCCGGCAATGCATTCGACAAGCCCCTTCACCAGAAATGCTACCTTTTTCTGTTTACCTCACACACTTGAGAAAGAGATTAAATAGCAGAGCTACAGTAAAATGGACAGCAGTGGATCTGATGGAATTTTATAATGGGAGCTTGTATGAAGCTGATGGGATGAATGGCCTCCACCTGAATCACTGTTAGTAAGTAAATGTTGCAATTTCCCATGAGTTGCAATAGAAATAACATAGACATCAATTTTAATGAAGAGCTCTCAAGAATCTATGCAAGTTTAAGTACGTTTTCAATTCACTGAGTTTCCTTAAATATATTTACTTTTAAAATAAAATAAAATATATTTATTTCTATGTTTAAACCTTTTTAATTGTTTCATTGATTTTCTGAATCTGAGGTCAATGCATCCTGGTGCAGGGCTTCACACTTTTGGATTAGGATGGGATTGATTACTGATACCGATATATCCTGACATATTCTGGCCTCATGAAGACTTCAGTACCATCCTGACTTGAAAGATCTGAGGTTAAAAACAAGTATATAATTTTTAATGTCAATTACTTACTAGTATTCGAGTAAGTAATATTTCAGGCAGAGTTGGATTAGCCCAGAAAAGTCAGGGATAACTTCAAGATGTGACGTTGTAAGCTATAAAAATTCATATACTCTACATTTCACAGAATTTTCAACTATTTTATCAAAAATGTAAATCGGAATTATCTAATATGTATTAATTTCACAAATATGACAAATCTACTAGTGAAACTTCAAAAGATCTCTGTTTTTCCAGGGCACATCTGTTGCTCCATTATCAGATTCTGTAGGCATGCTCTATTTCCTGTCGAGGTGAAAACTGTTGCATATGGAATTACAAATAAGTAAAATTTAAAACAAATGGGATTTTGGGGTCTACTCATGGCTTGTAAGTTGGTGTTTTTTTTGAGAAAATGTTATGGACAGGGATTTTGTGTTGTTTTCAGTAATTTAAAAATTTCTATTATAACAGAAACACAAGAAACTTTAGGAGGGGAATTAACGTCTTATCTACCATACAAGTAGCTACTCAGAGTCTTTTTTCCTAGGTGAGGGAATCTAAAACCAGAGGGCATAGGTTTTAGAAGAGAGGAGAGGAGTTTAAAGGAAATTTTTTTTTACATAGAAGGTGAAAGGTATATGGAACGAGTTGCTAAAGGAAGTGGTAGAGGCAGGCACAGTTACATGTATATATGACATTTACTTAGGTACTTGGATAGGGAAGAAATAGAGGCATACTAGCCTAATATGGAGACATGGAATTAGCATAGTAGGTATTGTGGCCAGGATGGAAGACTTGGAATGAATGACCCAGTTCTATGCTGTACAACTCTATTACATCAGGAACTCACTTTAAAAAGTCCAATTTTCCTGAACATGCACAGTATAATTACGTACAAAAAATTTATCTTAAGTCACAATATTTTCATAGTTCTAAAGTTAATGTCTATTGAAATCCATGTTGACTCAGAACTTCACTGCTCATATTTATTTATTTATTTATTGAGATACAGCATGGAAGAGGCCCTTTCCAGCCCTTCGAGCTGCCCCGCCCCTCAATCCCTCGATTTTAAGGCTAGCTTAATCACAGGACAATTTACAATGACCAATTAGCCTACCAACCGATAGGTTTTGGAATGTGGGAGAAAACTGGAGCACCTGGAGGAAACATAGGCAGTCATGGGCAGAACATACAAACTCCTTACAGGCAGCAGTGGGAATTGAACTCAACTGACCTGTAAAGCATTGTGCTAAGCACTACACTACCGTGCCACAGTTAGCAGAAAAACATTTTAATTCCTCCCCTATCTACAGTAACTATTTAAAAGTTGCAGTTGGCTAAGCATTGATTATGGAGGAAGAGGAATTTCATGTTGCACATGATTACCTTGGCTATTCCCTTCATTAGGCTAAACAACTCCCTTCTGTATTCTCCAGGAATGCAGCCCTTGCTACTCCAGCATTCATTTTCATTTATTCACATCAGTCTCTAAAATTATCCTCATCAGACTATGCTACACATTCTCTTGGACTTTTACATTCTTTTTCTGATAATTGGGC
The DNA here is from genome assembly GCF_963921235.1 of Mobula hypostoma. Classification (NCBI taxonomy): domain Eukaryota; kingdom Metazoa; phylum Chordata; class Chondrichthyes; order Myliobatiformes; family Myliobatidae; genus Mobula; species Mobula hypostoma. The sequence continues at coordinate 106,883,071 of NC_086099.1, read as the reverse complement.
CAAAATTATATTTTCTTACTATATTTATGTACTTTTGCAAGATTTCTACTTTATTGGCCATGTCAGTCAAAATATTTTAGTTTTGAGATCCATAACTTTCTACCTATCAGTTTAAGGCAGAGTTCGATTCTGTGATTTACTAACTAGCTCTCATGGTTTCACCACAATTACATATTAGGGAGTCAATTTAATTCAGCTAACTAAAAATTTAATTCCACCATTTTGCTATTTATCAACAATTGAAAAGAAATCTGAAACTAAGGGCCATTTCTGTGCCATTTTGCAGCAAGCTGGAAACTTGACCAAGCCATGCTGGCCTTTACCATCCTTGTAATCACAGCACAATTTCTCTATTAGGGTGCTTGGTAAGATTTCATTCCCACGTCATCCTGGGAACACCCACAACCAGGCACCCTTGCAACAATGCACTCTTCGCACCATAGATTCTGATTAAAGCAGTCGTCCCTCCATCCCATGTCTTTATCCACCTTGGTCACACCCCCCTCAACAACACCCATTATCAACTCACCTTTGACTTTTACCTGTACACTACTAGTGCGTGAAGGTATTTTCAGGCTCCTGTCTAATGTGTACCGGAGAGCCTCTTCTTCCCCCTATCACAATAAGGAGACTAACTGTGGCCTCTACTGTGTTTTCTGTGCGGCTCTGGTTTTCAGTGTCCTGATGCTGATGCTGAGCTGCCTTGGCTGGAGACCATAAGGGTGTGGTTAAGAAGTAATATTGGAGGTATACCTGTCCGGAATGCATCGTTCCTAAAAGATATTAAGCAGTTGTGATGACCAAAGAATGACTTCAACTGACCACAAGAAATATTCTCTCATGGTTGAGCATGACCTGAACATTTTGGAAGTTGAAACTGGTGTAATTCAATTCCAGCTTCTGACAGGGACTTCAAGATGCAACAAGAATGCAGCATTTGACAGCTGTAATTGTAAGAAACTCAGAAATGCTGAAAAAAAATACTTCACCTGCTAAGCTACATCTTCTGATCCTGAAGAAAAGTCAAGGAAGTCACTTTTCATACAGCATTGAGCTTCAGTCATTTCAGAAATGCTGTACTATGCAGTTAAAAATGATCTTGTGATTAGGGAGATGACTGTAACAGTGGCCTTGACTTCAAGTTACAGACAAGTCCAGTCATAGGTAACTGTCAAAAGTTAGGGCCACAGGATATTGCAGATCTTTACAAGACCTTTTTTGTTAAAACAAAAAGCCCTGTAATTATTGCTCATAAGAGATCCTAATAGAGGAATGGATTCTTGTAATAATCCTGAAGGAAAATGAACCCTTCTCTGCCCCCTCTTGGAATCCCTGTGTATATCTGCAGCCCTTCCTCAGCTTATGATCTAAATCCTAATGTTTCAATAATTCCAGTGGGAACACCCTTCAAATGCTCATTGAAAGTAACTTGCCAAATTCAAAAATAACAGTGGTCAGCTGAAGTTTCAGTGGTAACTGGAAGTGAGTTTTGTGTTGAGATGTGGAGAACATGCAGTCATTTTAATGAGAAGGGAAACTTTAGAGAAGTAAGTGGTGTGTTAGGGCATATCATCCACATTTGATTGGGACAGGGTCACAGATTTAAACCAAGTTCATTTCCTTCATTCATCATTTTTTCATTATTAGTTCAGTCCTCTAAATTATGAGAACTATTATCTGCTCTAAGCAACGACATTATTAAGTAAAAAGCAGAAACAATAAGAAGTGGAAACGTCACCAATGAAAATATTAATAGTCCAAGAAATAGATTTTTATAAAAGAAAGCATGCAAACATAAAAGTGGTTAATAAGCTGCTGGAGTATTTCAAAGTTCATTTATGCAAGAATTTTCACAGCAAGTAACTAAAATTAGTAGAAAGAACAATAGTTTGCCAACCAGAAGATAACTTGATATTCCTGGATATTACAGTGGATAGCAAACAATTGCAGCATATTTAAATTATCTAGCATATTATTTGATAACAGTTATTAGCAGAAATTGTCTGAAACACTCCTGACTATTGACAACTGCATGAACTTGCATAGATAAAATTAAAATGTGAAAAATATACACATTTACAGAATTATCTTATATTTATCATGCAGTATTTGTCTCATCTTTAATGATAGTTATCATTATGTGTCCATGTATTGATTATGGATAAATAATATATCCAAACTAAATTCAATTCAGCACTGAGGCAGCATAATAAACGCTACAGACTTAAAGTAACAGGTATTCTGCCAAACTGACACAATACAGTACTATAGTCTAATTCCTTACATCCTTTTCTCTCATCACTGTTTGAATGGGAGGTAAACAGACAGCATTAGGATTGCTTCACTTAACCTGCCTGAGCTGCTGGGTTCAGGTTTTTGTTTGGATAGTCTGTGGTGATCCCTGCACAAGCTGGACTGTACGTTCAAAGAAAGGGATGGGGTGGGGAGGCTGATTGCAGGTAAACCAGCGGGCCTACCTTGCAGCATGAGGACAGCATCAACTGTAAGATGTTCATGTTAAAGTTGGAGTTCAGCAATTGAATCAATTGCTCCTCTGCTCTCAGTGCTTGCCCCTTTTCAGCTGCTTTGGTCGTAGTGGGTCCGAATATAATGTTCAAAGACCCCAGTTGTCACACTTTTGAAAGGATGTCAAATTCACATAATTCCATAAAACAGGAGATGTCTTTTCACTTTCACTGCAATAAATGACATGTTTGTGCATGCTATAGGTTCAAACTATGTTGCCACTCAGGACATACGCAGGAAATAAGACAGGAATTTCAAATCAACCAGTCCCAAACTCAGATCCCTGACCATTTGGATGTAACCAACAGTGAAATACTGCAAGTCTGATTCAGTGCTTTATTGATGTATGGTGGGGGTGGATGGCAGGGGAGCTGCTTTGCCTCAGTTGTAGTGAGAACTAGGCTTCAAGCTGCCATTGCCGCCACCCAGGAGAGAGGCATTGGAGCACTCCACCAGAGCTGGAGCTGGTATGGCACAGTGAACATGCTAGGGTTGGTGTTGTCCTCTAGAGTTTGCACAGCACAGGACAAGCTGTGTTGTCTTTGACTACAGACTGCTGCCACATTCATGAACTCAGGGCCTTGGACTATGTTTTTTTGTCTGTGACTATATTTTAGTGCTATCTTATTTATATGTGTTCTGTGTGACTACTGACACTGTGTTTTATACCTTGGCACTGGAAAAACGTTATTTTGTTTGGGTCTTCACCTCTTTGTTATGTCTTAATTGAAATGAAAGTTGGGTGACTTCCAAAAAAGGTAGTTGATTTGAACTGCAAGATTCCAAGCAATGAAGACAAGAATCTACAAGCCTATTATGTTTTCTTTAAGTAAGATAGAGGAATCACCGGGGCTGTAGGAAAGATAAACTAATTGCCTCATTGCTCCTCCTACCTCGTAATCACACCTTGCTCTTATTGAATTTACACACCATTGGTTATCAATATATGGAGAGAAGAATTCTCTTGCAGGTAACATCATGAAAAGGAAGAACATCGGTTTCCGGATTCATGATTTCTGCTACTGCTGCCAATTTCCATCTATGCAACTTGTGCCTGAAGAGGTTTCTGCCTCAGTCCATGAAGCCCTCATTTTGGTTTAGTTTCCTCTGGATATTCTAATTTGCATAGACTAATTCACCCACTGCTCCTTTACTTTTCAACGTACATTGTCTCCAGTGAAGTACTGACTCAGTTTTAGAAGTCTCTCCCTCACTCTCTTTTCCTGGGGCTCTAGATTCCATTGCTTGAAAGAATAAGCGCAATCATGTACAATGTAATATGAGGTGTATAAGACGATGACAGGCACTGATCGTGTGGATAGCCAGAGGCTTCTTCCCAGAGCTGAAATAGCTAACTCAAGGGGGCATAGGTTTAAGGTGCTCGGAAGTCGGTACAGACGGGATGTCAGGGGTATGTTTTTCCACACAGAGAGTGACGGGTGTGTGGAATGCACTGCTGGCGATGGTGGTAAAGGCGGATACAATAGGGTCTTTTAAGAGACCCTTAGATAGGTACATGGAGCTTAGAAAAATAGAGGGCTGTGCATTAGGGAAATTCTAGGCAGTTTCTAGAGTAGGTCACATGGTTGGCACAACATTGTGGGCCGAAGGGCCTGTAATGTGCTGTAGATTTCTATCTTCTATGTATGTACTTGTTCATTTGCAACCCTATTGTAAAAAGACAATTGTTGCATACCAGGCATACTTCGAGAATCTGAAGTGTGGTCCTCCTATTCTTTGAAATTTTTTGTGTAAGCATTAACCGTTTAACAAAAATACAGTTCGCTTGAATATAGATCATGGCCTTGTTACTTTATGTGGCCCCCACAGCCATCACTTTAAAAGCTTCTGTAATATGGGAAACTGTACAGCAAGGAGTTCACGTAGAACATGCAACTTCAGAATTAACTCACAGTTACTGCATCATTTCTACAGAAGGTCCAAGATTTAGATAAATCTTGCACAAACTATCCACATCACAATATCACTTCCGATCCTTTGCACAAAACTGACACTGATCAGTCTGTTTTCACAGATCTTTGCATAGAAAAACAAGGGCAGAGCTTTCACCATTCAAAAGAACACAAGGTTTAGTAGCTCTAGTACTTCAGGCATCAAAGGCACTCATTAATTCATCAGAGCTGATCAAACAGTTGTGAACACAATCATGTGATAAATGGATTTTAGGAATTATACCCCATAAACATAACTGGTCATACTGAAGCAAAGGACAATTATCGATGTGTGTAGGGCATAAAATATACGATTGGATGAGGAGCTAAAGAGAGATGTCCAATTTAAGGAGTACTCAAGTTCTTTAGGAAATGGATTGCTGACTTTCAAGGGAGATATGGACAAGTTGATTGCCTATATGCACATAAGCATAGTTCACATGGGTATCATTCAGGTTGTTCAGATATTACCTTTAAAACAGAATCGATCATATGGTTTAGTTAACCAAATCATTATTTAATTATACTGAATCCACTCTGCCTGAGAACTCCATTAAAGTAGGGTAATAAAAGTTAGCTAACTCCATGAGAAAATTGCCTACACAGTTCTGGAGTTTAATATCTATGTCATGCTTTGCTCCTTTGTTGACCTTGGTTTGGTTCGAGATCATCTCTAAAACACTTCTGGCATGAAGCGACATCAAACAGACTCAGCAGCCAGCTACATGGAAATATTTTCATAAATTCAAAATTAAGATGCTAATGTAGGATCTCCATCTGAAACATTGACTGTTTATTCCACTCCATGGTGCAGCCTGACTTGCTGAGCTCCTTCAGTATTTTGTGTGTGTCGCTCAAGATTTCCAGCAGCTGCATTATCTCCTGTGTTTATAACTCTTAGCTAACTTTTTAAACATTTTACAGAGCAAGGAATAAAATAAGATATCAAGATAAAACTTGAACTGTCTAAAACTTCAAACTCAACTCTGATGGAATTTTGAAAACTACGTTCAATGAATTAGGCTATAGACAAAATTATTTTCAGAACAAAATATGCTTCCACACAGTTATTATGGTTTGGCACAATAACAAAAACTCAGTTACCAACTCACTCAACGAGACTTAACTTTTTCAAGAATGTTTGCAGTTAAGGTTGAGGCCTCCATCAGTCAGAGTTGGTCATGGATATTGCATCCTAGCTGTCTAGATACACAAGCTTGGGCAGTACAATATGGAGAGCAAGCTGTTGCTCACATAGCAAGCTCCCCTTCTCCATGCATCTGATCAACGCAAAGGAACAGCAGAGACCAATACAGTTTGGTACCAGCAGTGTCACAGGAGCTGCCAGTCAACATTGAGGACTGCCGTAGGGACTTCAGCTCCGGATTTTTCCCTCAGGATTTATTCCCAAAGCCTTCCCCATGAGTGGGTATAGCCACAAGGAAGCAGAGGTTTGAGACCAATGTTTTCCTTCTCCTAGATGAGCTGCCAACCACAGCTAATGAGCCCCGTTGCCTGAAGCGACTGTTAACAATGCATAAGAAATTTTCATCAAAAGATCTTATTGGAGATGTCACTAAGATTTACTTTGGTAATAACGTGAAAAGCACACCCTGCGGAGGAACAGGACATCACTGACCACATGTCCCAGATTTCCATATATAACCACAGAGTTAAAATGGCAGATGTTTCTATAGCTTTCACAGTGTAATGGTAACAATTTTGCCATCATTAAAACAGTAGAATCTGAACCAATGAGATACTCTCTGGAACACGCTCAAAATGTAACATATACAGTATCTTAATAGTATGAGGGTGAGTTTTCCAAAATCATATGAATATGAAGCATTACTACCTGTACTTCTTTGCAACATCCACCATCTTCAACAGGATCCCACCACCAAGCACATCTTTCCTTCCCCCCCCCGCCATTTTCTGCTTTCCACAGGGATCGCTTCCTACGCGACTCCGTTGTCCATTTGTTCCTCCCCACCGATCTCCCTCTGGGCACTTATCCTTGCAAGCAGAACAAGTGCTACACCTGCCCCTACACCTCCTCCCTCATTACCATTCAGGGCCCAAACAGTTCTTCCAGGTGAGACAACACTGCACCTGTGAGTCTGTTGGGGTCATATACTGTGTCTGGTGCTCCCAGTGTGGCCTCCTGTATATCAGAGAGATCCAATGTAGATTGGGAGACCACTTCACTGAGTGTTTACGCTCCATTCAGCAGATCTCCTAGTAGCCACCCATCTTAATTCCACTTCCCATTACCATTCTGATATGTCTATCCATGGCCTCCTCTACTGTCGCGATGAGGCCACACTTAGGTTAAAGGAACAACACCGTATATTCCATCTGGGTAGTCTCCAACATGATGGCATTAACATCAATTTCTCAAACTTTCAGTAATGGTCCCTTCCCCCCTTCACCATTCCCAATCCCCTTTTCCCTCTCTTACCTTATCTCCTTGCCTGCCCATCTCTGGTGCTCCGCCACCCTTTTCTTTCTTGCAGGGCCTTCTGTCCTCACCTATTAGATTGCCCCTTTTCCAGCCGTGTATTTCTTTCACTAGTCAACTTCCCAGGTCTTTACTTCATCCCTCCCTCTCTCGGTTTCACCTATCACCTTGTGCTTCTTCCCCACCCCTCACCTTTTAACTCTACTCCTCAGCTTTTTTTCTCCAGTCCTGCTAAAGGGTTTCTGTCGAAACATTGACTGTACTCTTTTCCATAGATTCTGCTTGATTTGCTGAGTTCCTCCAGCATTTTGTGTGTATTGCTTGGATTTTCATCCTCTGCAGATTTTCTCTTGGTGTTGACCTTTCGTAGGATTTTCTGTTCTCAGGTATTGGTATTCCCATACCAGGACATGATACAGCCAGTCAATACACTCTCCACTATTATTACTTTTTCTCTTTCTCTTATTTATTCATGTTGCTAGTGGTTTAATATAACTTTCCCAGGTCCAAGAATTTCAAGGCCCAGTAGCTTTGCTATTCTGATAGTCGAGCATGTTTTACAGCATTGCTACGTTTCATTAACCTGCCCATAAATGGATTGCATACTCTGTCAGTTACAGACCATTTATCTGTGTTGCTATATCCATTCTAATATTAGTCTTATATGGATGAATAGTGATCCCAAACCAATAATAGACCAGATGTAATTCACAAAAGCTCCTAAAGCATTCGTTATACTATATTTTCTTATGGCACTGTTTTTTTTTAAAATTCTCAGACCAGCTGTACTTCTTTTATATCTAATTGTAGCAGTATTTATAGCCTTTCAACAGTGGGAGTTTCTGATTTCCTGCTTTATCTGTCTATTTACTCCTGCTCAAATGTAGGACACTATTACTTGGCTAAATTATTTGATAATCTACAGAAATGGAAGACATCTGGTTTCACTGCTTGAAAAGGGACATTAACACTTCAGCAGCTGTGCAAACTTTTTATAATCTCAGAAGAAACAAGAATAACTGCTGTAAAGGAACAGCTGTAGATTAAATTTAAATAGTTGAAGAATCAATCACATCCATAATTTATCATTTTCTCTAAATTGACTCAAAGAAATAACAAAAATACAAATTATGTTACCTCTGTTCCAAAGCATAATGTTCACGAAAACTTTTTTTGTACATGTGTGGGCTTTTTTTGGCAAATAAAATGGAAAACTATGCAAAGTGCCAGTTTTGAACTCTTGTTTACGTTCTGCAATATTTCACTCTCAGTCCAGACCCAGAACATTGTAATTTATGAACAGACAGCAACTTGCTCCTTGTAACAGCAAAGCTCAGTGCTACCTACATAGAAATATAATGCTGTTTACTTTAAATTAACCAATAATTTTAAACTAACCAATAAAAATGCTTAAGTAGCATTTTTTTCTGCCAGATTTTCACCATTCTTTTCCAGTTTTAAATACTATATGCTTCTAACTTTATAAAGGACTTTCTTTAGTGAAATGAAACAAACTGAACAGTATTCTCTTTAGAGTCAACCACACTGTGGGAAATTATGGGTTGGACTGTAACGTGCAGCAGCTTCTGTAGTTCCTAAGCATGTTGTATTTCCAACCTACTGACGTCCCAGTTTACCTGCAGTCCATTAAACTCTCAGAAGGGGTGTTAATTGTCCAATTTAACCAACTCTGGTCTGGATTTTTAAATTTAGCATTGGGTTTTGTTTTTCAAAGCTTCCTGGTCCTCACCAGTGAAAGCAAAGCACAAACAGAATGGAAAGTGCTAGGGCTGAAACCACCGCCCCCCCCACCCCCGCCCCAGTAAGTGTTGTGCTTTCCAACTTTGTTGGAAAACGTGCATTCTCAGCACTACACTAAGAGCTTACTTTTCACATGTTCAATGATCTACATTTTGAGGTTTGGAGGCATCACACTGGACCCACCAACAAGGTGACTCTAAACTGCCTTGTTAGTTAAAAATTGGATATAATTCATTTATGCTGCCATTGTTAGTTTTTACCATCCAAAAACAAATTAAAGCATATATAACTAGCTAAGTTCTGCCAATGCAATAAACTTGCTCAGCCTGGTTTTCTACTCTTTAGGAATCTTCTGTACAATACCACTTTCCTTCATGGTGATGACCTTTGACCTCAATACATATTTGGTAAGAAGCTTCATTGCAGTTTGGGATAACTAAACAGTTAAGTTTCACTGTTCACTTCCATAAATGGAACTTAAATCGGAAAAGTAATTCATTTGCATGGATCCAGGTAAATGTGAGAAGACTTAGGAGTCAAACACTGTTGACCATACTCAAGATTAACAGAATAAAATCACGTGCACATACGATTAAGCTGACATTCAGGAAGAAGATGATGAAAATAAATACCTACTTTATCTGGCTACAGTTTGGAATGAGTTTAACTTATTTAATATTAAATGAACTATGAGGAATACAAGCGTTCAGTAGAGAATCAAATCGAACCAAACCAGTAAACAATTGAAATTGTGCTCATTTGCAGCATTAAACAGACCCCTAAGAAATGACCATCTGCTTCTTTGCATGACTGTTCTCCAAAGCAGGCTTTCTGGCTAGCCTTGTGGAAGTTGCAGTAATGCAAGGGTTAAAGAAAACATCCAGACAAGGATAGCCTGGGGCAGCTGTAGTCAGGGGAGACCATCGATGTGAGATTGCTGGAGCCAACCTTGCCCATTGCAGACAGATAGGCAGGGGAGACTGTGGTGGTGTGCACTCAAACCAGATGAGTTAGGCCTCTGTAGTGAGACCTTTCTAGAAAGGTCTTCCTAACACATAGTGTCCCTTTACACAATAGGGGTTGCTGGATAGATAGGATTAAAGAAAGGATGTAAAAAACACCAACAACTAAGGGACAATTGCTTTATAAACTTCAAAATATCATAAGATGTCAGCTTGATGTTTCAGTTAACTTTTAACACCTCAATGGTGAACGGTAATTCAAACATATACAATTTACTGAATGGTCAATCCCTGTAACTGAATAGCTAATTCTGTATAAGAATCACAAGCGAGAGAAAATCTGCAGATGCTGGAAATCCAAGCACCAGACACACACAATGCTGGAGGAACAGCAGGCTAGGCAGCATCTATGGAAAAGAGTAAACAGTCAATCTTTCGCAACTGATGAAGGGTCTCGGCCCGAAAGGTTGACTGCACACCTTTGCATAGACGCTGCCAGGCTTGCTGAGATCCTTCAGCACTTTGTGTCTGTATAAAAATAGTAATCTTTCTGTCTTGGCTTCAGAACAATGTGGGTGACAGGGCTCCATGCTGCTCTCCTTGTGTACAAATAAAATAAAAAAGAATGCTTGAGTCATAAGAGTGCGTGTGTTCTGGGCAACGCACATAAAATGCTGGAGGAACTCAGCAGGCTAGGCAAAATCTATGGAAAAGAGTACGGTTGAAGTTTTGGGCCGAGATCCTTCAGCAGGACTGAAGAAGGAAAAGCTGAGGAGTAGATTTAAAAGGTAGGCGAAGGGGAGAGAGACGTACAAGGTGATAAGTAAAACCTAGAGAGGGAGGGATGAGGTAAAGAGCTGGGAAGTTGATTGGTGAAAGAGACAGAAGGCCATAGAAGAAAAAAGGGAGGAGCACCAGAGGGAGCAATAGGTAGGCAAGGAGATAAAGTGAGGGAGGGAAAAGGGGATGGGAAATGGTGCAGCGGGCTGGGAGGGGGTCATTACCGGAAGTTTGGGAAATCGATGTTCATCCCATCAGGTTGGAGGCTACCAAACGGAATACAAGGTGTTGTTCCTCCAACCTAAGTGTGGCCTCATCACGACAGTGGAGGAGGCCATGGATGGACATATCAGAATGGAAATGGGAAGTGGAATTAAACTGGATGGCCACTGGGATATCCCACTTTTTCTGGTGAACAGAGCATAGATGCTCAGCGAAGTGGTCTGCCAACCTATGTCGGGTCTCAGCGATATACAAGAGGCCACACCGAAAGTACCGAGCACAGTAAATGACCCCAACAGACTCATAGGTGAAGTGTTGCCCCACTTGGAAGGTCTGTTTAGGGCCCTGAATGGTAGAGAGGGAGGTTTTGTAGGGGCAGGTGTAACACTTGTTCCACTTGCATTTGCAGTGCACAGATATACTGAATATACAAATATTAGAAGAGAAGTAAGAAAAAGATTTAAAAATAAGTTACTTCAAATAGTCTAACAGGAAGGAGAGTCATCACTTCCCTGGCTATAGGTTGACTCACTATAGAGACTAGTGGCCGAGGGTAAGAATAACCTTATATAACACTCTTTGTTAGTACAGTTGTCTTAGTCTATTACTAAAAGTGGTCCTCTGTTCAGCCAAGCTGGCATGCAGAGAGTGAGAAGCATTGTCCAGAATTGCAAGGATTTTATGTAGTGTCCTTTGTTCTACCACAGACTCCAGTGTGTCCAGTTTAACTCCTATAACAAAGCCAGCCTTTCTAATCTGTTTATTGAGCCTGTTGCCATCACCCATGTTGATGCCATTGCCCCAGCACACCACTGCATACAAGATTGTATTGGTGACAACAGACTTGTGGAACATGTGAGGGACAGGCCTGCAAACTCCAAAGGACCTCAGTCTCCTCAGGAAGTAGAGGTGACTCTGGCCCTTCTTGTACACATCCTTGTGTTGGTGCTGCACTGAAGTCTGTCATCCCAGTGCACCTCCAGCTACTTATAGGTCCTCACCATCAGTAGTAACAGGGAGGCTTTGTCTTCCTAAAGTCCATCACCATCTCCTTTGTCTTACTGATGCTGAGCTGCAGGTGATTCAGCTTGCATCATTTGACGAAGTCCTCCACCAGGGCCCTGTATTCATCCACCCATCCTCCCTTTATGCACCCAACTATATATAGTTGTGAATGTCATTGAAGATGTTAAAAGGGATTGTGTTAGTCTTCACAGCATACATTACATGGACAGTAAGCAACATGTTATTCTACAAATATTGCTGTCAGTTGAATGGATTAGCCAGAAACAAATGCTGTATTAAGTTACTCAGCTCAGAACAGGGGTTCCCAAACCAGTTTTTCTGCCATGGACCTTACCATTAACATAGGGATCTGTAGACACCAGGTTGGGGACCTGGCCCAAAAGTGATTTAGTATCTGTGCTAAAATAATCGGCAGAATTTCAGCAAGGTACCAACTGATGTAAAATAGGTGATTTGGGGGTACTATTGTTGACAGAAGAAATTCATGCCAAGTGCTGTACAGTGACCTCTGCTGAGACATGTACATAGGTGGCTGTCTGCTGTGAACAGAATTAACCTGCCATATTCCAAGAGTTGCCAATGGTCTGTATGTAATTTCATCCTTCTCAGATATCCAAGGCTTACATAAGAAAAAATGGAGGGTAACCTTACAGCTATCACTATTCAAGAAACCATATATGTAAAAGCATCAGTTGAATTCGCAAGAGATGGAAGGAAAAAGGAAAGTAATTACAAATCCTAAAACTAATCATTTCAATAACTTTTTTTGATTTCTGGTGTAAGGAAATAACTTTAATTAAACAGTTACTGTATGGAAAATGCAAGCACTTTGTTTTTTTAAACATAAGCAAGTTTATATAAGGAATATGTAAACATTTGGATGCCATGGTAACATAACAGTTAGTGCGGCGCTATTACAACTCAGGCATTCTGGAGTTGGGAGTTCAATTCCAGCGCCATTTGTAAGAAGTCTCTGTACGACCTCCCAAGGAATGTGTGAGTTTTGCCCAGGGTTTTCAGTTTCCTCCCACAGTCCAAAAGCGTACCAGGTAGGTTATTGTAGATTTTCCCATGATTAGGTTAGGGTTAATCGGGGTTGTGGTGTTGCTGGGATGGTGTAGCTCATAGGGCTGAAAAGGCTGACTCCACACTGTATTGCTAAATAAATAATTAAATCTTTAAAAATATAAAGAATTCATAGGCAGTAGAAATACACAGCATATGCAGATCTGCATCACGTAATTTATGGAATTCATTGAAAATTTAAACATTTTAAATGAATAACAGACCTCTACAGAGACGTATAAAGGCAATGAAGATATAAATAAAATCTGTTGTTTATATTTCCATAGTTCAGTCCAAGATAGTTCAGTGACCATTAAGAAACCGTTAAACACTAGAATCTTAGTTGTGATATGATTAAATCTGATCATTTAAGAGAAATTATGCATTTCTGCAAATAACAGCAGTAAAAAAGATTCACTTTTCAAATACAATAAAGGACCTATAAGCTGTGTAAATTTTTTGAAGGTATAGTTTGTTTCTCCTCTACTGCACAACATCTATATTGTAAAAATGATAGAGAAAATCTATTTATATTTCTTGTCAAGGAGCAATATAATGGTAGCCAGAGCATAATAAATCATTTGTGTTAAGTTACTTGGCCCATGTCTTCTGAACACCCCTATTTTGGAATGGCTCCAACTGTTAACAAAAGTGAACCAGCATTTGTGATCCCCTTGAAATATTTTACAAGTATACACAGTATAAAAAAGAAAACTTAAGAGGATTTAGGTCTTAATTAAAATAATTAAAAAATAAACTTTAAGGGAGAAACAGGCAAAATGTGTGCAGTGCAAGGTAGAGGCAAATTTGTGATTGGCTATACATAGCCAATGAAATTCATATGCAATTTTTCACAAAATACTGCCAATAAAGCCCAAGATTGGATTTCTCATTTCAGTATGCACAGAACATAACATTGGTCTCTGTAGTGGTAGTTAATAGTGCTAGTTCTATGCCACTCCCACATGGGAGGAGTTCACATACTGTACAAGCAGAGTTATCAATAAAGTTCAGTTGAGTATCCTGCATGCTGCCATTCTAGTGTGCTTTATACTATCCCTCAATAGTCATAGTCGTAGTCATACTTTATTGATCCCGGGGGAAATTGGTTTTTGTTACAGTTGCACCATAAATAATTAAATAGTAATAAAACCATAAATAATTAAAGTAATATGTAAATTATGCCAGGAAATAAGTCCAGGACCAGCCTATTGGCTCAGGGTGTCTGACCCTCCAAGGGAGGAGTTGTAAAGTTTGATGGCCACAGGCAGGAATGACTTCCTATGACGCTCTGTGTTGCATCTCGGTGGAATGAGTCTCTGGCTGAATGTACTCCAGTGCCCAACCAGTACATTATGTAGTGGATGGGAGACATTGTCCAAGATGGCATGCAACTTGGACAGCATCCTCTTTTCAGACACCACCGTCAGAGAGTCCAGTTCCATCCCCACAACATCACTGGCCTTACGAATAATGAACACAACAATCACCAACACAGCCCAAGAACATCAACTTTTATGCAGTGTGGAAATTTCCAGCAAATAAACAAATGTTCTTTTCTGCTCTATGGAAGTTCTGGATATCAATTGACATAAGAAATACAAATATGATGTGGTCAGCTTCCTGGAGCTTTATCTTAATATGTACTTTTCAGCTTTAGAAGCTTATACAAATACTTATATATGTTTTAAAAGTTCAAATGACTATATCACAATAATAAATATATTAATGGCCACCTCAATATGTATTGAAACTGTGACTGAAATTCTGATGATAATCTACAATGAAAGTAATATTGAAATCAAAAACAGGAGAATATCTGCATATGCTGGAAATCCAAAGTAACACACACAAAATGCTAGAGGAAAAGATTAAGCAATCAACATTTTGTGATGAGACCCTTCTTTCTTTTCAAATCTTTTTATTGTATATATAGGAAAAATAACATGAGTACATTGAAATAACAACACTTACAATGCCTCAAAAAAAACCATCATCTTAAAGATTGAAAACAGAATTTTGTGATAACAAAAAAAAACTACTGAGCAAAAAAGTGAGAAAAAAAAGAGAACCCATTAGGTGTACAACCCCGGAGCCATGCGTCATACAAAAAGCTTCTAAAAATAAACATCAAACCACCAGCAAGAAAAGAAAATATACTAAAAAAATTTACAATTAGGTTGTGGAAAAATTATATCAATTAACTCAAATGATAATAACGAGGAAATGAGCCCCATCTTTTCTCAAAATCAAATAAAGGTTCAACTTCTAATTTTCTCCAAACTAAGACATAGCATCATGATGAAACCCTTCTTCAGAAACCATAACCATGCATTATATTGCAAACACGAGGAAATCTGCAGATAGTGGAAATTCAAGCAACACACACAAAATGCTGGTGGAACGCAGCAGGGCCAGGCAGCATCCATAGCAAGAAGCACAGTCGACGTTTCGGGTCGAGACTCTTCGTCAGGACTAACTGAAAGAAGAGCTAGGAAGAGATTTGAAACTGGGAGGGGGAGATCTAAAATGATAGGAGAAGACAGGAGGGGGAGGGATGGAGCTAAGAGCTGGAAAGTTGATTGGCAAAAGGGATACAAGGCTGGAGAAGGGAGAGGATCATGGGACGGGAGGCCTAGGGAGAAAGAAAGAGGGAGGGGAGCGCCAGAGGAAGATGGAGAGCAGGCAAGGAGTTATTGTGAGAGGGACAGAGGGAGGGGAGCGCCAGAGGAAGATGGAGAGCAGGCAAGGAATTATTGTGAGAGGGACAGAGAGAGGGGGAAAAAAAAGAGAAAATAATAAATAAATAAATAAATAAATAAGTGATGGGGTAAGAAGGGGAAGAGGGGCATTAACGCAAGTTAGAGGAGTCAATATTCATGCCATCAGGTTGGAGGCTACCCAGACGGAATATAAGGTGTTGTTTCTCCAACCTGATTGTGGCTTCATCTTGACAGTGTTATGTATTTCACAGGTACGGGGCTGCACGAGGACATACCCGATCAAAATTTCTCCATGAACTGCTTCCAGGCCGTTCGGGCTGACTGGAAGTGCACTGAGGGCAGTAAGAGTAAAGGAGTTGAGTGCTTACTGTTCTGGTTAACAACAGATGGTGCAATCCGGGTCATATTACGATCGAGGAACATGTTTGTAGACCGGATATTGAACTTTTTGCTGTTGGACTTCAGCCATATTCCACCGAGATACAACACTGGGAGGTCGTTCCCGCCTGTGGCCATCGAACTTGCAGCTCCTCCCGTGGAGGGTCAGACACCCTGAGCCAATAGGCTGGTCGTGGACTTATTTTCCATCTGGCATAGTTTGCATTTTGTTGTTTGATTGTTTGTGGTTTTTGTATTGCTATATTTATGCTCTATTCTTGGTTGGTGCAGCTGTAACGAAGCACAATTTCCCTCGGGATCAATAAAGTACATCTATCTATCTATCTAGAGGAGGCCGTGGATAGCCATATCAGAATGGGAATGGGACGTGGAATTAAAACGCGTGGCCACTGGGAGATCCTGCTTTCTCTGGTGGACAGAGCGTAGGTGCTCAGCAAACTGGTTTCCCAGTCTGCATCGGGTCTCACCAATATATAGAAGGCTGCACTGGATGCAATATATCACACCAGCCGACTCACAGGCAAAGTGTCTCAAAATTACTCAAGAGCAAAGAATAAGTTTGGTGCTAGCTACAAGTCCAAAGTTCAGAGAAGAAACCCTACATCATAAAGCTTTACAGATCTGTGTCTCTACATCTGCTTGCACTAATGAAAGCAGCACAACTTCACCATGAGGAGACCAATGGCCTTTTCTCCTGTTATCCTAGCACTTGTATGGCATTAGTTTGAACCTGCTCTCTGTCGCTGTAGTTGGAAAGTGCATGCGTGATCAGCCTTAGAAGGTAGTTCTGGCTGCTGAAAACTTTTATCAATGAAGCCTCCCTCAGGATGATGGAGTCATATATATTTTCATCAGCAACACATACAAGATACTGGAAGAACTCAACAAGTCATGTAGCATCAACAGATGATCAACACTCTTCATCAAAACTTAAAAGGGCACAGAAGCCAGAACATGAAGATGTTGAGGGCAAGGCGTACAAACTGGCAGGTGTTAGGTGAGACCAGAAGAGGGAGAAGATCGGTGGGTGAAGGAAAGAGGATGATCTAAGAAGCTGGAAGGTGATAAGTGAAAGAGGTAAAGGGCTGAAGAAAAAGGGATCTAACTGGAGAGGACAGTGAATCATGGAAGAAAAGGAAGGAGGAGGAGAACCAAAGGGAGTTGATGGACTGTTTATTCTTCTTCATAGATGCTGACTGTGTTGGCGCGTGGCCAAGTGGTTAAGATCTGAAGATCGCTAGTTCGAGCCTCAGCTGAGGCAGCGTGTTGTGTCCTTGAGCAAGGCACTTAACCACACATTACTCTGCGACAACATCGGTGCCAAGCTGTATCGCCCCTAGTGCCCTTCCCTTGGACAACATCGGTGGCGTGGAGAGGGGAGACTTGCAGCATGGGCAACTGCTGGTCTTCCATACAAGCTCGCCCAGGCCTGCACCCTAGAAACCTTTCAAGGCACAAAATCCATGGTCTCACGAGACTAACGGATGCCAAAAAAAAAGATGCTGACTGACTTGCAGAGTTCCTCCAACATCTTAAGTATGCTGCTTAAGATTTTCAGTATCTGCAGAATAACTCGTGTTTGTGTGTCTGTATTTTCATGGTTCACAATTAGCTGGTTGTGAAGAAATGGTAACTGTTCCTGGGGATGAAAATCCTATAAATGACTACCTGTACTCACAAGAAATCCTGAAATATAACCTATCCTAGTGCCCAAGAAGGTACCAGCTGCTCACCAAAACTGAAGGTGATTAAATATCTTTTTTTTCTGAATATAGTACCTGGATACTGCAGTGATCAGCCAACTGTGAAACATGTAAGATATTGCAGTGGGGAAGTTAAGCGTCAATGTGACTTCCTCCACAGAAAGTACAGCCTTAAAATCTTTATGTGAAAGCCCATGGAGAAGAAATTGGATTCACCCTTTCTGCTTCCATTAAATTCACGGTCAAGTGTTTGCAAATTGACACTTGCTTTCTCCCTTTTCTGCCCTTCACCTAAATTAGGAGATGTGATCTTCTTTGAAGATTATTAAATATGAAAATAACCAGATTTGCAAACTATGAAGGGGAGATTTTATTTAATTTTAGAGATACAGCATGCAACATGCCCTTCTGACTCACTGAGTCATGCCATCCAGCAACCCAGTGATTTAATTCTGAGCCTAATTGCAGGACGACCTACAATGATCAATTAACCTGTGAACCTGTACATCTTTTTTTCTGTGGGAGGAAACCAGAGGAAACCCAAACACACGGGAAGAGCATACAGAGGATGTTGGAAGTGAACTGTGGAGGCCAAAATTCAGTTCCGAACTCCGACGTTCCAAGCTGTAAGTGTTGTGCAAAGTGCTATGCTACCTTGGAACCCTTTTCAGTAGAAGACCATTCTCCACACCAATGGTTTACTCACTTTGCAATCACCATTAGGCTGTAAAAACAGATGTGATATATTTCTTAAAGTATTCCTACTTGAAACCTAACTATTTTAAAATTGCACGGTAACATAAAACGTGTACCTTGTTGCTTAGATCCAAAAGTCCTTCATTCAATTAATTAGTCAAGTTTACCATTTCCAAAACTTTTTTTAAAAAAACTGACATTACACCTTTTAGGATAGTGAAGAAATTAAAATTTACCAACAAAATATGTAAAATGGAAGGGTTTATCGGTTACATCCATGGATATTTTAGTTATGACACATTTCCCAACAAAACAATAAGGTTTATTTTAAATAAACTATAAAAACTATACTGTCCACTTGTGGAGATTATTTTTCATCTTTATTAGAATTTCTTCCTTACAAATTCAATGTTGCATAGTTAAATTATACATGCAATGTGTAGATTCAAAACAAAAGTCTAGAAATTAGGCCCTGCATCATGTTTATTGGGTGCTAATCATGCAAAATATGATCATACCTGGAAGAAATCATGCCTTCAAACATTCTCTGGTGAAATTATACTGATTGCATTAGCGTGCTGATCTTTTTCTCACATCAGGCTCCAATCTAATGATGTCATTAGGTATACATATATTGTCAAATTTTGCCTGTACTGATATAAACTATGACTAAAAAGAATCCAAGAACACTGATTGCATTGTGACATTTTGTTGTTTTTCCTGCTGCCTAAGGGAAATGGGACACCTAATGGATGATTTCAGACTGACTGCAAACTGCATAAACACAAACAAGGGAAAATCTGCAGATGCTAGAAATCCAAGCAGCACCCAAGACACTGGAGAAACTCAGCAGGCCAGGCAGTATCTATAGAAAAAGAGTTCAGTCGACGTTTCAGGCTGAGACCCTTCATCAGGACTGGAGAAATTTCACTGTCTATGCTTAGGTTAATAGCGAGTGATTTCTTCAGTTTTTAGTTGCTGGATATCCATTCTTTGGATGCCATCTTGATAACAATGCAAGCAAAACCTCATCTCATTGACCACAAAGGACCTCAGGGCAGAAATCAAAGATGTGTTCATCAGCACCGGTTATTAAGTATTGATTTAAATTGGATCTCCTTTATCCACATCATGAGCTATCAATACCTAATTGGCCTCATTCTCCTGACTAGGCTACTCTTGTCAATGCTGCTATCTATTTAACCACACAGCACTGAGTGGGCCTTTCTGGCTCTTTGAGCTATGCTGCCCCAGCAAGTCCTTGACAAATTCGATTATCCCTAACCTAATCATGGGATGATTTACAATGACCAATAAACCTACATGGTATGTTTTTGGATTGTGAAAGGAAATAGGAGGACACAGAGAAAATGCATCCATTTCACAGGGAGGATGCACAGACACTCCTTATAGAACAATGCGGGAATTGAAAGCCAAACTCTGGAATGCCCTTACATGTAATAGCACTGTGCTAACCGCTACATCACTGTGGTGCAACCCCTCCCCCCCCCAGATATTTTCCCCATTTGCAATGACGTTATAATGAGTTTTGAATTAAATATCTGATAAGCAAAACTTCGGATTACTAACTGGAGAGTTAATTACTGCATCAAAGTAACCTGACGCCCTCCTACGTCATTGATCCAATCAGCCTACCTCATTAGCTGGGATGTCTGCAAAAGGCTTGATGACAGCTGCCAAAGGGATCTGTGACTGCTTGGCCATGTCTGCTGTGTTTGGAAAGCAGTAGGTTGTACAGCGGATGAAACGAGGGCTCGCATTTCCTTTAAGAGATAAATAAAGTGAAAACTAAACATTGACTACATTCCAAAACAAACAATTAAAGGTATCCCATTGTCCCAAGAGCAGCATGTACTTTTTGTAAGCAGTAAGATAAATTCAGCTAGTGTCAGTAGAACCCCAGCACTCCAGATGTCAGAATTCAAACGCAAGATGACCTTTCTCAAAGCGTCCAGGGTGATGTCCCAGGGAGTAGCCTTATCAGTACTATCTCCTTCGGCAAATCAGAAAGACAAAGGGCAATGGTTAAGTTGAAAACTCATCAAGGGTGAAAGATTTGAGAGCAATTCATTATTCCAGCTGTAAAAAATGCCATTACATGAAAAATAGAACCTATTTGGTACAGTGTTGAAGTATACTTCACAGATAGATAACAAAACTTGTTGTAAGAATTTTATTAGGATTGGAATATGGAAAAAATACCACTCTTTCATTCTGCACTGGGTTAGTAACTATTTTAGTCATAATGTGACAACATAAAGAATGATGCTGATTTGCAACACAGTCCAATTATTCATTGAACACTCTGCTACTACACACTAGACATTACTTAATGTTTTTTCATTTAACTGTATACTTGTGTATGGTTGAATGACAAAAATATTTGAATTCAATATAGAATGCATCTCAACTATAAAGACAACTACCATATCAACATCCACAGCATAGTAATTTGTAAATTGTCCCATTCAGGCCTAAAGGTTTAATCACTGTGGAGGATTTCTTACTTCTGTGGGTTTGTATCTTTCCTGACCGGGGGGGGGGGGTCACTCTGCCTGGCAGGTGAGACCTGTGGCTGTGAAACAATCTCAGGTTCCGGGGTCTCCTCTCTGGTGGCTGTAGGAGTTGATTCTGGGACTACAGGAAGTGGTTCTGACAGCTCGGGATACCTTTCTTGTGTACGCATTGGCATCCCAAACAGTGCACATCAAGCTGTTCGATCTACTGCTCTATCACAGGCCACCAGACTAAGTTTTGAGCCAATGCTTTTACTTTGACCACGCCAAGACGATCAGCATGTACCTTCTCCAAAACTTTAACTCTCAGCTTGGATGGTACAACAACACTCAATCCCCACATAAGGCAACCGCCATCAAGTGCAAGTTTATTCTGGCAAGGTTCCACACGGTAGGCTTATTCAGAGAGTCAGAAGGCATGGGATCCAGGGAAGTTTGGCCAGGTGGATTCAGAATTGGCTTGCCTGCAGAAGGCAGAGGGTGGTGGTGGAGGGAGTACGTTCAGGTTGGAGGATTGTGACTAGTGATGTCCCACAAGGATCTGTTCTGGGACCTCTACCTTTTGTGATTTTTATTAACGACCTGGATGTGGGGGTAGAAGGGTGGGTTGGCAAGTTTGCAGATGACACAAAGGTTGGTGGTGTTGTAGATAGTGTAGAGGATTGTCGAAGATTGCAGAGAGTCATTGATAGGATGCAGAAGCGGGCTGAGAAGTGGCAGATGGCGTTCAACCCGGAGAAGTGTGAGGTGGTACACTTTGGAAGGACAAACTCCAAGGCAGAGTACAAAGTAAATGACAGGATACTTGGTAGTGTGGAGGAGCAGAGGGATCTGGGGGTACATGTCCACAGATCCCTTAAAGTTGCCTCACAGGTAGATAGGGTAGTTAAGAAAGCTTATGGGGTGTTAGCTTTCAGAATTCGAGGGATAGAGTTTAAGAGTTGTGATGTAATGATGCAGCTCTATAAAACTCTGGTTAGGCCACACTTGGAGTACTGTGTCCAGTTCTGGTCGCCTCATTATAGGAAGGATGTGGAAGCATTGGAAAAGGTACTGAGGAGATTTACCAAGATGCTGCCTGGTTTAGAGAGTATGGATTATGATCATAGATTAAGGGAGCAAGGGCTTTACTCTTTGGAGAGAAGGAGGATGAGAGGAGACATGATAGAGGTGTACAAGATAATAAGAGGAATAGATAGAGTGGATAGCCAGCACCTCTTCCCCAGGGCATCTTTGCTCAATAAAAGAGGACGTGGCTTTAAGGTAAGGGGTGGGAAGTTCAAGGGGGATATTAGAGGAAGGTTTTTTACTCAGAGAGTGGTTGGTGCGTGGAATGCACTGCCTGAGTCAGTGGTGGAGGCAGATACACTAGTGAAGTTTAAGAGACCACTCGACATTTATATGGAGGAATTTAAGGTGGGGGGTTATATGTGAGGCAGGGTTTGAGGGTCAGCACAACATTGTGGGCCAAAGGGCCTGTACTGTGCTGTACTATTCTATGTTCTAAGTTTATTTTTTTTAAAGTGGTGGAACTGGAATTTCTGCTGGAATTTCACATCATATCTACACACCTCACAAAGTAAAAATGAAACAAGAAATACGTGTTATTATTCCCGGTCTCCTATATTTTTCTTTTGATTTCTTTGGAGTTACAGAACATAAGACAATGGACTCACTTTCAATGACTTTTCATCTTTTGTTGTAAATATTTATTTTATTGCTTATTTATTATCAATATTATTACTTATTTTCTTTTTTGTATTTGCATAGTTTGTTGTCTTTTGCACACTGACTGTCCATCCTGCTTGGGGGCAGTCTTTCATTGATTCTATTGTGTTTCTTGTATTTACCGTGAATACCCACAAGGAATTGAATCTCAGGATTGTATATGACATATACAGTCATATATAATTTGATAATAAATTTAGAAACATGGAAATCTACAGCACATTACAGGCCCTTCAACCCACAATGTGGTGGTGACCATGTAACCCACTATAGAAGCTGCCTAGAATTTCCCTACTGGATAGCCCTGTATTTTTCTAAATTTACTTTGAACTTTGGTCCTACATGTGTGCATCAGAAGCGGGTTCTGGTTCACCAAGGAAATGCCTTGATAAAATGCAAAGCTGTGATAAGGAGGCCAAGTAATCTGTGGTCCATGTTACCTTGCAGTTTGTAGAAAACCTGGTGCTCACTTATTATGATTTCGTCTATCAAAAGGGAAGATGTAGTATTTCCTCTTGTGTAACTAGGTATAGGAATACCCTTGCTACATTGAGAACTGAGAGATCTTTCTGTTGACATCTATTACAGCCTAAATTTGAGGGCCACAGATATCTAGACCTGCATGTCAATTCACTGGCTGGCACTTCCTGGCAACCAACTCCGTGATAAAGCAATAACAATGAGGGCTGTGTCTAATGTTAGTGAAATGTGAATACGAGTGTAATGTAAGTATTATTAATGTTATCCAACATATAAACACTTCTTTAAAAATTGATTTAAAATATGATAGCTTGTAGTCATCGGAGAGAACCAAGGTACGTATATTACCAGATCCCGGGAAACAAATCGAAAGTCATCTGCAACAGGTTATGCATGAAAAGGTGTGAAATAGCAACAGGGCATTGAAACCAGATAATGGCATTATAGAGACAGAATAACAAGGGAGACAAAAAGATTCAAGATTATTTAATGTCTTGACTCTGAATGTTGATTTAATTAAGTAATATCACAATCTATTACAATGGGCTCCAGTTTAGGGACTTCCTTTTCATGCTGGCTTCAATTGCTTTCTTTATTCTTTGTTTTTATTAATTCCAACATTTCAGATGGCAGAAATGTGTGATATCCCGTTACCAGTATACACTGCAGTACATATTGTGGGAATATAAGTACAATCGTCACCATAAGGACAGATTTAAAAGCCATTTATTAGCATTCAATAATCGGCAGGAAAATGTGATCAAAATATACAGCACATCTAGAATGGCTGTGAAATAGATATATGAATGATCCATTATTACTATATTAGGGTAAAATATTTGGGGTCTGCTTTGCGGGATGCAGTTGCTTTGTACAATAGATTTAAGTGTCATGGAGTTGCATAGCATAGAAGCAGGCACTTTAGTCTATCATGTTTCTGTTGACAGTTTTGCTCATCTGTAAATTGTTTTATTTGCCTGCACTGGGTCCTTATCGTTCCATACCCTGCCTATTTAAATACTATGTCTAAGTGTCTCTTAAGAGTAGTGACTGCATTTAACTCCACTATCTCCTTCCAATGAGTTGAAGACATCAACCACTTAGTGTAAAACAACTCCCATCAATTCCCCTTTAAAACTCCTTCCACTGCCTTTTTATTTTCGATGCCCCAGCTTCCTGCCACTGCCTGTCAGGAGTTTGTATGTCCTCATCGTCAGTATGTGGGTTTCCTATGGATGCTCCAGTTTCCTCCCACAGTTCAAAGGTGTACCAGTTGGTAGGTTAATTTGTCATTCTAAATTGTCCCCTGTTAAATTGGGAATTGCTGGGCAGCACAATTATATCAAGTTGTATCTCAATAAATAAATAAATAACCCATGGGGGAAAGTTTCTGACCAACTGCCCACCTATGACTCTCATAATTATATATCCCTATCAGAGCACAACCCAATCTCCTTCATGCAGAGAAAATAAACCCAGCCTATCCAACGCAGACACAAGGAAATCTGCAGATGTTGGAAATTCAAACAACACACACAAAATGCTGGTGAACGCAGCAGGCCAGGCAGCATCGATAGGAAGAGGTACCCTTTCGGGTCGGGACCCTTCATCAGGACTAACTGAAGGAAGAGCTAGTAAGAGATTTGGAAGTGGGAGGGGGAGGGGGAGATCCAAAATGATAGGAGAAGACAGGAGGGGAGGGGTGGATCTAAGAGCTGGAAAGTTGATTGGTAAAAGGGATGTAAGGCTGGAGAAGGGACAGGATCATGGGATGGGAAGCCTGGGGAGAAAGAGAAGGGGGAGGGGAGCCCAGAGGGTGGAGGGCAGTCAAGGAGTTATAGTGAGAGGGACAGACAGAGAACAAAGAGAGGGGAAAAAAGGGGGGAAAAATATATAAATATTTTAAAAAATCAAATAAACAAATAAGGGATGGGGTGTAAAGGGGAGGAGAGGCGTTAACGTAAGTTAGAGAAGTCAATATTCATGCCATCAGGTTGGAGGCTACCCAGATGGAATATAAGGTGTTGTTCCTCCAACTAGAGTGTGGCTTCATCGCGACAGTAGAGGAGGCCATGGATAGACATATCAGAATGGGAATCGTACATGGAATTAAAACGTGTGGCCACTGGGAGATCCTGCTTTCTCTGGCGGTTCAGCGAAACGGTCTCCCAGCCTACGTCAGGTCTTACCAATATACAGAAGGCCACACCGGGAGCACCAGACACAGTATATCACCCCAGCCGACTCACGGGTGAAGTGTCGCCTCACCTGGAAGGACTGTCTGGGGCCCTGAATGGTGGTGAAGGAGGAAGTGTAAGGGCATGTGTAGCACTTGTTCCATTTACAAGGATAAGTGCTGGGAGGGAGATTGGTGGGAAGGGATGGGGGGGACAAATGGACAAGGGAGTCATGTAGGGAGCGATCCCCGTGGAAAGCAGAAAGGTGGGGGGAGGGAAAGATGAGCTTGGTGGTGGGATCCCGTTGGAGTTGGTGGAAGTTACGGAGAATTATATGTTGGACCCGGAGGCTGGTGGGGTGGTAGGTGAGGACAAGGGGAACCCTATTCCAAGTGGGGTGGCGGGAGGATGGAGTGAGAGCAGACGTGCGTGAAATGGGAGAGATGCGTTTGAGCAGAGTTGATGGTGGAGGGAGGGAAGCCCCTTTCTTTAAAAAAGGAGGACATCTCCTTCATCCTGGAATGAAAAGCCTCATCCTGAGAGCAGATGCAGCAGAGACGGAGGAATTGCGAGAAATGGATGGCAGTTTTGCAAGAGACAGGGTGGGGAGAGGAATAGTCCAGGTAGCTGTGAGAGTCTGTAGGCTTATAGTAGACATCAGTAGATAAGCTGTCTCCAGAGATAGGGACAGAAAGATCAAGAAAGGGGAGGGAGGTGTTGGAAATGGACCAGGGAAACTTGAGGACAGCGTGAAAGTTGGAGGCAAAGTTAATGAAGTTAACGAGCTCAGCATGCGTGCAGGAAGCAGCGCCAATGCAGTCGTCGATGTAGTGAAGGAAAAGAGGGGGACAGATACCAGTATAGGCTTGGAACATGGATTGTTCCAGAAAGCCAACGAAAGGGCAGGCATAGCTGGGACCCATATGGGAGCCCATGGCTACACCTTTAGTTTGGAGGAAGTAGGAGGAGCCAAAGGAGAAATTGTTAAAAGTAAGGACTAATTCCGCTAGACGAAGGAGAATGGTGGTAGAGGGGAACTGGTTAGGTCTAGAATCCAAAAAGAAGTGGAGAGCTTTGAGACCCTCCTGGTGGGGGATGGAGGTATGTAGGGACTGAACATCCATGGTGAAAATAAAGCGGTGGGGGCCAGGGAACTTAAAATCATTGAAAAGATTCAGAGCGTGAGAAGTGTCACGAACATAGGTAGGAAGGGATTGAACAAGGGGGGATAAAACAGTGTTGAGGTATGCGGAAATGAGTTCGGTGGGGCAGGAGCAAGCTGAGACAATGGGTCTACCTGGACAGGCAGGTGTGTGGATCTTGGGTAGGAGGTAGAAACGGGAAGTGCGGGGTGTGGGAACTATGAGGTTGGTAGCAGTGGATGGGAGATCCCCTGAGCTGATAAAGTTGGTGATGGTGTGGGATACAATGGCCTGGAGCTCCTTAGTGGGGTCACGATCGAGGGGTAAACAAGAGGAGGTATCTGCGAGTTGACGCTGTGCCTTGGCAAGGTAGAGGTCGGTACGCCAGACTACAACAGCACCCCCCCTTATCGGTGGGTTTTATACTAAGGTTAGGATTAGTGCAGAGGGAGTGGAGAGCAGAGCGTTCGTAAGGAGTGAGGTTGGAATGGGGACAAGGTGCGGTGAAGTCGAGTCGGTTGATGTCCCGTCGGCAGTTAGCAATAAAGAGATCCAGAGCAGGCAGAAGACCAGAGCGGGGTGTCCATGAAGAGGAGGAGAGTTGAAGACGGGAGAAGTTGTCATCGGTGGGGGTGGGAGAGTCTTTGCCGAAGAAGTAGGCTCAGAGACGGAGCCAGTGGAAGAGGAGTTCAGCATCATGGCCTACGCAGAACTCGCTGAGGTGTGAGCGAAGAAGGACAAAGGTAAGGCCCTTACTGAGGACAGAGCGCTCTGCCTCAGACAGTTGAAGATCCGAGAAGATGGTAAAGACCCGGTACGGATGACAGCTGGGATCAGAGGGAGGACGGAGGTTGGTAGTGTCAGTGGAGAGTGGAGGGTTGGGGTGAGAGGAAGAAGGAGCCTCCGAGGGCCCAGGAGTAGATGATGGAATATGAGGGAGATGGGGTTGCAGAGTGGTGGTGGGGGAAGGGGAGACGGGAGTCACAATAGCAGCACATAAAGATCGGGCCTGGAATTCAAGGCTGGAGTCTCGAGAGCTTGGATCAGGGGAGGAGGGGGGAGGTTGGTGGTGTCAGTGGAGAGGGGAGGGTTGGGGTGAGAGGAAGATGGAGCCTCTGAGGGCCCAAGAGCTGATGGTGGGAACTGAGGGAGAAGGAGTTGCAGAGTAGTGGTGGTGGAGCCTGGAGTTCAAGGTTGGAGTCGCAGTTGGTGGTTGCGCAATCGCTTTGAAGGTGTCCATGGTCGTTGTTGGAGTCCGGGTTTTGAATATGCCCTGGGGTGCTAGAGCCGCTGAGATTGATTTCGTGCCTGCTAGCCTATCCAATCTCTCGCCATATCTACTGTCCTCCAATTCAGGCAATATCCTGATGAATATCCTCTGCACTTTTTCCAATCAAATCGCATCCTTCTAGTGTGATGACCAGAATTGCACACAGTATTCCAAGTGCAGTCTAACTACTGTTTTGTAAATATGAAACAAAACATCCCAACTTTTATACCTTATACCGCGAGGCATGAAGGCAAGCATGCCACATGTCTTCTTCACCACTCTATCAACCCACATTGCCACTTTCAGGGAACTATGGATTTGAATTCCCAAGTCGCTCTGTTCATCATCATTCCTTAGCTTTCTGCCACTTAGTGTATTGTCTTACCTCTATTTGACTCCAGAGTCTATTGCCAAATAGATTGTTCCTTAATAAACATCTCCTACTTAGGAGGGTTGCAAACATTTTCTCTCTCAGAATTAAGAGAATTATTTTGTTCCCTAGGAACAAGAACAAGGAAAAAAGACTGTGCTGCATTGTTTCAAACTGCACAAACTCTGTGTCCTTGAGATTCAATTTTACAGTTCAACTATCATGTTACGGATAAATTTAGGGTTGTTCTAGACGGGATAATGTGAGAAAGTAACTAAAAGTAAGGCAACAGGTAACAAAAAGAAGTGGCAATGATAGAGAATATTTAGACATGTGTTTTTCATTGGATAACAACTTCAAATCTCTTCATTAATTCAGCAATATCGAACTGCTATACCTTGATCTTGTACAACACATTTAGTGGTAACGAGTGGAGGAACTTGGCCCCTAGTGTTTGTAGCAAAGAGCTGTCCTGATCGTCGAAGTTTATCTTCTTCTATGACCTGGATCTGAAAGAAATGCACAACCGTTAACACAACTGTATAGTATATGTTGAAAATATTAGCACACAATAGCTTCTCACTCATTTACCACTCTATTTAAAAGAACATTCAAAACCCGTTACTACAATCCTTCTCTTCAGGAGCAAACATACTGAAGGGGACAGCAAAAGGTAGTTAGTTGTTTTCCTGTTTGATTATGATGTCTGTATTTTTATCATCATTAGGTTGTTCTTCTGCTTCCAAAAAAAACTTTACTCTAGGAATATATCAATCAATGCAGAGAGAGGGAAGGACAAAGAGAGAAGGTAGTTTAACTTTCCAAACTTTTGTACTGAACTCTGTACTGTAGAGACAATTTGCTGTCTTATTGGATGAATGATCATAGGAACATTATTCTGAATACAATATATGTGAAGTTGGAATTATTTCATCACCTTCACTTTCATGCCATATTATGTCAACCAACTATTTGAGCACGTTAAGTCTTGTAACACTAACTATGGTTTATTTACCCTGTATATGTAGATGGAGAAAAGTCTACTTCAGTACACTAGGCTATGAAGGAAAATTTATGAAACTTTCAGCTATGCTGTGTTATATCAGGTGGTGCACTAAGAGTTAAAAGAATTATGGGAGTTTAAATTTGTGAGGTGTTTCTTGACAGAATACAGAAACTTCATTCTAAAATGTTTTATCGGTTAAGAATGTTAACAGGAATTGGCCGTGCTTCAGATGAGGCCAGCAATCATTTTACATTTCTCTGGATCCTCTCTTTTAAGACTGTCATCAAAAATGCAGATTAACTTTCGCAATAATTCCATTAATTTTGTGTCTGCATCAGACAAGCTTGACAACTTAAACTTATGTATTTGGACCAACAGAATGCATAAACTGCTCATTGTTCATTTGGGTTATTGGTTAGAAAGCACAAGTAAACAACGTCCATTTTGTGCCTGGATCAAACACTAAAATGAATAGCTAAGCACATTTTAGAAATCCTGTAAATACTAATAGAAAGTTCAGTGCTGAGGTGCCGACAATGGTCATTGGCCATGCACTAAAATTAATTCACAACCAAGGCTGCAACCAGATAGGCACTGTACACTTCCAGTGTTGGTGTTTCTCTCTCAGTCTTATAATCTTACTTAGCACATGGTGTAAATACCTACCCCATGGTTAGACTATTCGAAATGCTGTGAGCAGTTCTGGTCCCTTTACTACAAAATAGAAATAACAGGAACTGGATAATGTACAAAAAAAAAGAAATACTGGAATGCAGTCTGGTTTTGTTTTTCAATTAGAAGAATATGGAAAGACTGTTTGTTCATAAAAGACTGTGAACTGATGAGGTGTTCACATTAAAACTGAGCTTTAACAGATATTTTCCTTCTATGTGACAACTAAAACAGGGTTCATAAATATGGAAAATACCATAACCTTTTCTGGTCTCCTTAAATCAGTTTTGTAAAAGTTGCCATTAGGTGTTATTAGATATGGTGTTGAAATAAAGCCCGTTGTAAAAATAGGCAAAATTAGTTGCTATCTTTGATTGGAGAATAATTGTCTGGAGATAGGGGTGGGGGAGGGGGGGAAAAGAAGGGGAGGGATGTGGTCAAATCTGATTGGTTTTTGTATGATAAAGTGTACAGATTGGATTCCATTTGATCGCACATTGAAATAGGGAGATGAGGTCAGAGGAGAAAGTGAAGGCCAGATCCAAGTCAGATATTAACAGATTTATTTTGTTGCTAGAGAATAACAGACCTTTGTTACAGGCTGACACCTTTTGTCCTAGGCAGCAACTTACTAATATCCTTCCATTAAAAGTTGTTAGGCATTGACTCTGATGAAATAGATGCTTCAATGAATTTGGCACCAGAGTGATCTGATTTTCAAGTTTGATCATCTAGCTTGGTCAGAAAACAATTTCTATTTTTCCCTCTCTAAATCTGGCCTGGGACTTTTCTTTTCCAAAGATATCACATTGTTTTGTGTGGAGCAGAGAACACTTACATATAATCCCCACGATACCGTATTTGGGATGGGCAAGAGTGGATAAATTCAGAGGGTTGGTAGCTTCAGAGGGTGGATAGATTCAGATATAGATTTATGTGCTGTCTTCTAATGTTCATGTGCTTTTAATTCCTTTGGCGAATGCAGGAGAAGTAACTTCATCTGGAGTGGGAGGTAATAACAGAAAGTATGTTGTATCACTGACTGGTATGGAATCTCCAACTGAAAGAAAACCACAGAGGGTCTGGAGTCAGCCAGATCTATCATGGGCACTAGCCTCTTTAGCCTCTTTACTACTGAGGATATCTTCAAAAGACAGTGCCTCAAGAAGGTGGCACCTATCACTGAAGACCATCACCATCCAGGGCACGTCCTCCATTCGTTACTACCATTAGGGAGGAGGTACAAGAGTCTGAAGATGCAGACTCAGCGTTTCAAGAACAGTCTCTTCCCCTCCACCATCAGGTTTCTGAACTGTCCTTGAGCACAACCTCGTCACTTTGATCTATTACACTATCATTTAGTCATTTTTATATTTCTTATTGTAACCTATAGAAATTCTATGTACCGCAGCCACAGATCAACACATTTCGTGACATATATCAGTGAAAATAATTCTGATTCTAGGGCGATGTTGTAATTTGGAAGGAAAGGAGAGCTGTAAGTGAGCAGAGGATCACGATTCATTTGCTATAACTTTAAGAAATAACAATTTCTGGTTTATACCTACCAAAATACATTTTCTCACACAGCACCTTTTTTCACATGCAGCGCAGTTGAAAATCTGCTGCAGTTTATAAACTCTAGCTTGTCATGACATAAAGTTACTACACGAGCGCACAGAGTTCAAATTCAGAATGTGAATCAACATCAAATCATGTCTTAGCTCAGGTCATGAGATTCACCAAAATGTCATCAACAAATGTCATCAATAATATAAAATGTTCCATATAATCATGTAATTAATCAACTACCAAAGTATATAAAAATGGCAAATGAGTTTAACAGTTAAAGTTGGCTACATGCGAAGAGTGTAAGAATGGTAGAGAACGAAGTTGAGACACACGGTAATAGACAGAAGCAAATCTGCAAGGCAGACTTCCTCTCCCACAGATTACCAGAAAAAGAAAGAGACTCCCAAGGCATCTTTATGGCACAGGGCCAACTTACTTCACTTGGGAGTTCTAAATTTATAAAGAAAGTTGCAATGCAGCAGTTTAACTGGTGACTGCCTGTGCTGATGCACAGCCATGGATGTCTTTAATAACTATTATAAGAAAATTTTGTTCTTGAATTTTAGAGAGAATACTAACCAGGCTTTTTTTTTTGTGTGTTTTGGCCAAATCAGATTTTGACACAATTCACATGACCTATCTTTCTGAGAAAAAGGTCACCCTGAAGTACTTAATACAATTAGATGATGATATAATCCCAGAAGTATATCTTTTTTTTAATAACAGATAACAACAGTGTATTTGGATATTTCCACACAATCCCTGTTCCACAGAAAGGAACATGATGTCTTGAGAGATGCAGAATCCAGACCAAATGTAGAAGAAATTCTCTAATTAGTCCAGGTTAATTAAACCAGTCCACGAGATCATTCTAGTGATGGAATCCTTGAAATATCTATTTTGTCAAAGTTAATCCCTAGTCTCAATAGAACTTTTACTGGAAAGATTTGCAAGTATTGGCAGAAGTTAGCCTCGATTCCCCACAACATATTCAGTCGAAGATAGTTTTGCCATGAGGAATGGATATTAATATCAGCAGTAGTGCCTCGGGTAAGGTTTGGAGCTGTCCATCGTCTAAGATACACAAGAGGGTTTAGACAAATATCTCCACCATACATTGTTAACAGCTTCAGGCTGAGGAAAAATTCTGCACAAACAATGCTAGTTGACTTCTCTGCTAGTTGGTACCAAATTCAAAACAATTTTTTTAAGAATGTCATTATCTTGGTGACAGATATTACTAAATTCTCAATATTGTCCAAGAACAAGGTAATAATTCTCTTGGATAAAAGCAACACAGAGAATGATGGGATTACTCAACAGGTCAGGTGGCAACTGTGGCGAAAGGGGCAGAGAAAATTTTACAGGTCCCATAAACATTAACTCCATCTTTCTCTTCACTGATGATAATTGGTCTGCTCACTATTTTTATCTTTTGTTTTGTTTCAGATTTCCATTACCTACATTATTCTTCTTTTGAGATTCTGGTCAGATATCAATACTCTCTCAACCTGTTCACCGTGGAAATAGGGACATATGTTGAAATAGAAGTGCTCCTCTGATTTTCATTCATAGAAGTGAATGTGCTTTGACCAAAACTAATAAGTAACACAGGTTAACATAGTTCAGACTGCTGATATGGGAAAGCTTACAAAATGTTAGACGGAATGTTCTTTGATGCTTGTGATATTATAAAATAGGGGTGTCTTTCACAAATCCATGCACTTCGTAACACTGCAACATTTGAAAGAGACCAATTTAAATTCTGCTTAAAACAATATTTGTTTTAAAAAACAGACAGGTCTTCTGAGCATTTTTAGTTTGATAGAGTTGAATATTTTTCTACCAATCAAGAGTCCATTAACCACAAATGCCATCAAAAATATCCTATCTAACATAAAGATACATGATAATTTGATAGATCAAGTCAATCAAGAGACAATGGTCATTTTTAAAAATGGCTTTAAAACTAAAATAATAAACTTGAATTTAGATATCTAAAATTTATCACAATAAATCAGAATATTATAATAGTTTTTTTGTCTTGAATAATTCATCTCTTCCACCAGATAGTGGTATTTTAATCTTAAAAATAAAGGCCTAGAAATTCAGCCTTGATTGAAAGAACTAATATGTTCCGCATGCTGCTTATGGAGTGTTGAACTCCATTCAGTATGCTCCATTGAAATCTAGATACAAGGCAAGATTACTTAATCAAACATGATACAACTTCGCAAGCATAGATCTAAAATTAGGTCTAGTTTGTAATGGATTGAATTAAGTTACCGACAATCATTTTTAATTTTCTGAAGACCAGGTTTTCCATGCTTATTTTTTAAAAAAGCATAAAACATCTCACAAAGAGTGAGTGACTAAACTAAATATATAGTTAATCATTTGGAAGAATTATAACAGACTGGCAGGTATCACTGTTACAATAAGATGTGGCTGTTGGCAATACATTGTTTGGGTTGGATCTCAGACTCCCATCATATTTGGCAGTTAGCCAATATCTCTTCTACAGGGAGCCATTCAAGCGAGGTCAGTTTTGGAAACATCACTCCAGTAGATCTATAGGGAACTCATGAAGTACTAAATCTTTCAGTACTGACTGAATACTAGCAGGTGTCAAGGCTGGTACACAACTGGTATTGGATCTTCACCAGACTGGGCTCTCTCATACTAACCCATCTGCAATGTCATGAGATTTAAATTTTACTGTGATGAAACAACAGTAGCAGACATCCACTGAGCATCATAGAAATGCCAGACTAAAGTCAGATCAAATGCTGATATTGAGAATATTTTTTACTTTGCTCATTTCACAAATGCCGAAAGAACAGAAACGCACAACTATCAGAATTCTTTGAAACGAAAAGAACATATCCTGTTGTGCATTTGGTACGTCACTTAAAGTAAACTCGAACTAGACCAGTATTCTCGGAACCTTGAATTCATTTGTCTTCATTTGAATTAACTTAATGCTTTGAAGTTACAAAACTCACCAGATCCCCTCCACTAGTAACACAGTTGTAATGTTCTTTTAAGACTACATAGATTTTATATCCAGTTAAGAGTGACACAGGAATTCCAACAAATTTACATGCTTAAAATGTAATCCAAATGAAGAAAATCTGGAAGTACTAATAGTTTATGTTTATTACTGTACTGTACCTACCGGGCTAGGGATGGAGTCAGGATCCAGTTTCTTCTGTTGAGGTCCCACAAGCTGTGCACCAGTTGCTGGTGCCCCAGGATAAGTTCCAGGATAATTTGACTGAACTTCCCTTTGCTGCCCTCCATATATACCTGCTGCACAGAACAGGAATAAACACCAGAATTTAAAATTTATTTCCCAAGGTTATCTCAATTAGATCAGTAAAGTTTCATGGATTATTCTTTTGTTTGCTGCCTTCAGAGAAACAGTACTACTTGTTTTAAAAATTTTTTAACACAGACAAACACAACTTCTTCAAAAGTGATCGACTAATACTATATTCAAATTTATAAATAGTCAAAGAAATGGAGATAATCGTTTCCACTTACAGTTTATATAATTTTTGAGAAAAGCTCCTCCAACTGAAAGCAGCAATATAGTACTCTTGGTTTTATTAATTTCAATATAAGTCAGCATAAACATTCAATAATCTCCATGTATTTCTGAATGTTTAAACCAAGCCATAAATCTAAAACACTGAATTAACAAAATTTACCTTTTTTTTTGATTTACATGGTCCTGAGGGGCACAATTATACTTCTTGCAAAATCAGGGCTGGCCAGGTCATCTATGACATTGACTCAGTTTTCTCTCCTCAGTAGTAGAGCCTACACCTCGAACATTACAGCTCTGCCCTTTTGCATTCCTCCAAAGACATATTGGTTGGTAGTTTAATTGGTCATTGTAAATTGTCTTGTTATTAGGCTAGGATTAAATAGGGGGATTGTGGATTGAAGGGATGGAAATGCCTACTCCATGCTGTATTCAACAAATAAACATATCTCTTTCTCTAAATGCTCTCATAAACATATTGACTGGATGACATTATTTACAGATCATCTTCATGTCATCATGTCAACCCTGGCTTCACCTTAACAGAGATGTTTCCTTTGTCTTATCCTTTACTCCGCTGTTCTCTGCAATTTAATACCAAGAACCTTGTTTTTGCACCATCTCAGTTCTGATGAAGGGTCTTCAAACCAAAACATTTACTCTGTTTCCCTTTTCTCTGATGCTACTTGACATGTCAATACTGAAATGTATTCCGTAAATAAACACAGGTTGGCATGATGAGAACTTGAAGTAGACACAGGGAGGCTCCCTACAACTGCATAAGGCTGACAGGGGCAGCAGAAGGGGACTTATAAATTAATTTGGAAGGGAAAGGGCTTTAGAGGGAAGCAGACACAAGGATACAAAAGGATGTAAAAAGCACTGAGAGAAGCAGATAACACTTGAACAAGAAACAGTAGTTATACATAAGCAGTGACTTAGAGTACAAGGTCTAAACTTTACAGATGTGCATCAACACAAAGGCAAATTAGTCAATTTTGGAGGACTGCAGACACAATTAGTTACCTGGCTTAAACTCATGGAGTGAAAGTCATATAGTTTGGAAACGTGCTACAGTTTACTGAGCCTGCACCAAACAATAACCACCATCTTATACCAATCCATTCTATGTGGTTCAACTCACCCCAGACCTATCGTAAATATCATTGATGAAGTGGGGCAATTTATAGTGGTCAATAAGCCTACATCTATAGATGTGGGTAAACTGAAGCACATGGAGATTGCACAAACTCCACACAGCCAAAACCAAATATTTGGATATCAGCATTGAGTTCAGGTCACTAATTGAACCACTATGCAGCTTTGGAAATAATAGATATCTGTTTAAGAGATTTACACTTAACATTGGGTACTCAACATTCCTTTACATGAAGTGTTCTGTAAAGATAGAGGAAAGTAAAAAGAAGAGTGATAAAGAGTGATGAATTGATTAAGTTGAATATTAAACACAAGGGATTCTGCAGTTGTTGAAAATCTTGAGCAACGGATGCAAATGTTTATTTATTTATTTATTTATTGAGTTATAGAGTGGAAAAGGCCATTCCGGTCCTTCGAGCCATACCGCCCAGCAATCTCCCAATTTAACCGTAGCCTATTCACAGGACAATTTACAATGACCAATTAACCTGCCAACCAGTACATCTTAGACTGTGGTAGGAACCGGAGCATCTGGAGGAGACCAACCATGGGGAGAACATACAAACTCCTTACGGATAGCGGTGGGAATGCTAGAGGAACCCAGCAAGTCCGGCAGCATCTACGGAGGGCAACAGGCAGTCAATGTTCTGGGTTGAATCTATCTTGTTAGAGTTAGGGAACAAAATACAGTGGGTGACACTGCACTAGTGGCAATATTCCATAGATCACCAATTAGCAGGAAGAATAAAGCAGCAAATTTCCAGGGAACATACACAACAGCATAGAGAATCACCTTTCTATTATATACTGGGAAAATAACAAAATACAAGAGAGACGAGGAACGAAATTTTGAAATCTTTTCCAGAAGAAGCTATGTATCTATTTATTTCCAACTGGAAGGGGAAGGAAACGGGCTGAATATCGATAGAACATTTCTGCAAACATACTGGTCATAATACTGTGAAGTCTTCTAACAGCTATGAGAAAGGAGAGGTGTCATTCTAAGAATTGGTAAAAAGAATAGGCAGCCAGAGAAGAGTCAACTCTAGTGAAATGAGAAC